>NW_024042684.1:0-20789 GCF_014851395.1 Micropterus salmoides | reverse complement strand
GAAAACATTCAGACTAAAATACATGTCTGACTTAAATACAGATGATTTCTTTGCTACTTGACTCACTTGATTGTCTGCAAATCCATCAGCACTGTTTTCTTTTCCTCATCTTTTCCATCACCTTCATTCCCAGAGTGTCGTCCAGTAGTGGGTCGATCTCTGGAGGTCTGATACTCCGAGACAAACCTTCTGTACTGGGTCTGGGAACAAATAATTAAAAGGTTACAGGTGATCAATCACAGAAGTAAAAACAGTATGACATGCTTAAACACCTGCAATGATCAAGCTTCAGGTGAATGCAATTTTCATGTGAGTTGTTGTCATCCATACTGCGAAGGTTTAACAAAAAGCCATGACATTTTTGTTCACTTAATGCCTTTATAGTTGCAGATCATAATTATTTTCACCTAGATAGTATTATTTATGGATTGATCAATGAATAATTTACTTAATAAAATACTCAATATATTGGAACTTGATTACTGAGTCTAATCAATAAAATTGAATTAAATGACTATTACTATAAATAAATGTACAACCCTTTGCATTGTGAAGCTGTAACCAACTGATATTTGGTATTTTTGCTTGATACATGCGATAAAATGACTAGAATTATTAATTCCTTTTCAAAACTGGACTCTTTTGAGAGAAAAGACACCCATGACAATCACCACTGGGAGGCTGCTCTTTGTCGACAAGGTAGAAAGGATACCCTCCTGGAGCCTGGGTCAGATACAGAGCCTCTCCTACCTCAGTAAGAGGCCATCCCAGATGCTTAGCGTTGCTTACAGCTTTGCTGGACTGCAGAGTGAGCCCCTAAAGTGAAAAGATTATGTGACAATATGTCTTTAGATAAGGCTGCTGTACCCTATAATGTTATTGTCCTCTGTAACGTTTCCAAATGAACTCTCACCCACCAAGAAGTCATTGCCAAGTTGATACTCTCCCACCCCATAATTGTATGTCAGTTCAGCAACAAAATGGTCATCTTCTGGACCAAAGCCAACCATTGTCTTGCTCCATTTGCCATCGTAGGGGCTGTATCGATACAGACGATGGCATTGGTCAGAATTAAGATATTAACACCTCTGTATAACTCTTTTTTATACAGTTTTGTGAGCACAAAGTTCAGTTAGCTTAAGATGTCTACCCATTACACGTTGCTTTGCAGCCTTCCTCAAACTCTTCATGTCGTAAAATCTAAAATGGACAAGACATGAGAAAATAAGCATCCAGCAGGAAAACACATTTATTAAAACGCAGTTTCACTCATATGACAAGGATGAATCATCTAACGTTAGCTGCGTAACGTTGTGCAGCACTTTGGCTGAGAGTGAGATCAGCCGATTATCAACAAAAGTTCTGGCCATTAAATGAAGCTCAGAAAAAAAAGTACCTTCATGCCAAGAACATCTCGGTAAAACGTGGCTGTTTTGGTCCTGTCACCAACTTTGAAAACAAAATGCAGTGCTCGTCTCAAAGACATATTACCTGACAGATATTGTGGTGGGTGATCTGTACTGCAGTGGGAACGATTATGCTTCCTTGATGATCGACTTTTCTGTGTTCCTTTTGGTGGAAAGTAAATACAAATGAGCAAACAGCAGGCATTTACAAATGAAAATACATTTCCCAGATATTATTTCACCCTTTGTTAATAATATATAATAATATATTATATCATTTTGGACAAGCGCAACGACTTTAAGCAAAATGAAAAGTAATGGAACTACGTTCGCCACCCCTAGCTATTCAGGTTAATGGTATATCCCAGCATCTCGCATTCTCTCGCGAGGTTACTGTTGAGCTGCAACTTTTGGATTTTTGACTTAAAGTAGAAAAGTAAAAGAAAAGTAAAGTATATAACTAGGTAATATATTCAGCGCAGGACATCCCCACACAATTAATTATTAACTTTACCCAATAGACTAGATCAATTTTCTATACGTAGATGTAGTATTACCTACACTACAACTGGTGGCGGGGTAACTCAGCGCCTGCCCGTTAAACAAGAGAAGAAGAAACTGGGCAAACATGGCAGCGTACATGAGAAGCGTGATATGTCTTGTTTCCATTGAGCGAAACGCTTTTCTAACAAGGGGAAGCAGCATTGTTGTGCAATCTAAACGGTATGTACGCGGACTGAGGAGGAAGCCTGTCAGAGTGCTGTTTCCTGAAAACGAGACGGATAAAGTCCACAAGCCGTCAGCAGGGCAAAAAATCAACAGGGAGACGGAGGCTCAATTCACATCTACAACTAGGCATCTTGAAGAAAGTGACTTTGTCAATACGAGGAGTAATGTGCAGTCAACTCTAAAACATGCTCACGTTACAAAGGATCAGATTGATGGACTGCGCTTCGAGAGGGCTTTACCTGGAGATAAAAGACTGGCGTAGGTGTCATATGAGGCTGCAAGGCACCAAAAGCTGTCATAAAATGTCAGATCCAGATCTGATCACATTGTGGACAAAATTCAGGACTATTTGTGGACTATTCAGGCAAAGTTCTTGAAAGGTTACTTGTTTATAGACAGTAGGTTTAAGTAAGTTTAGTGTACTCTGGTAAATGATAAAGGTTTTAGAAAAAAATGTTATTAATAATTATTCCTCAAAGCAAGGTATCAAAATGTATATTTTTGATATTTGTGCCAAAATACAGATGTCCTGTTTGCAATAAGTATATTTTGCTGATAATACATCCATGCTTTCACTTAAGTTTTGAATGCAGGACTTTAACTTGGAGGACTTTTTTATTGTGCTAAGGCTACTTTCATTTGAATAAATCAGGATACTGTTGGATAAGATGTTATATGGCATTTTTCTTAGTTGTCACTTTCAGTTGCTGCTTTTTGCACTTGTAGGGCATAATAGCATCCTATAATTCATGTTTCAAGAATTGTAATCATAATTATATATAATGTTCTCACTGTTATCTATCTCTACCTCTCCATCTCCCTTCATCTGTCCTTCAGGAGGTTAGTGAGCGTTGCTCGTTCCAGGACGTTTCGGGAGCACCAGGGTAAAATCCTCCTGGAGGGCAGGCGTTTGATCTGTGACGCCCTGGACGCAGGAGCCAACCCACAGATGGTGTTCTTCAGTACGGTGGATCGGCTCAGAGAGCTGCCTTTAAACAAGCTGAAAAGGGCCACGCTAGTCAAAGTCAAGTTTGAGGACATCAAGATCTGGTCTGACCTTGTGGCCCCACAAGGGGTGATCGGTGAGGGTCACATAATTTGATTTGGTTCATTATGACGCGCAGATACCGAGTTGTTCCTGACTCCGACCTCTTCCTCTGTAGCCATATTTTCTCGCCCGGACCCGTCACGGTTGAACTTCGCAAACAGAGGTCATTCACTGCCGTTGTCCCTGATATGCGACAACATCCGAGACCCTGGCAACCTTGGGACCATGTTGCGATGTGCTGCTGCTGCTGGCTGTAATGATGTACTACTCACCAAAGGTATGCTCATGTTATCAATTAAAGATGTGAACAAGTGAACTCCACTCCTTGAGAATGGCATTGCGTCGCTGCTTGTAGTTATTCAAATGTTGTTGTTTTTTTTCCACTTACAGGTTGTGTTGATGCTTGGGAGCCTAAAGTTCTGCGTGCAGCAATGGGCGCCCATTTCCGCCTTCCCATCTATCCAAGCTTGGGCTGGGATGATATCAAAAATCATCTCCCTAAACCTGTGACTGTCCATGTGGCTGACAGCAGCTGTGGCACTGACAGAAGCAGAGAAACGGAGGATTCACAAGTTAATATGTCTCATAAATCCTCCAAAGCAGGAGACTATGGCTGGGTCAGCACAAAGCCTAATCACAATAACATGCGCTACGAGGAATATGATTCTGACTCTGGCTCAGATAGTGAATATGAGGGACTTGAACTTCCCAGAGTGGACACAAAGCTGTACCATGACAGCTGGGCTCGGAATGCCACTGCTCTTGTGATAGGTGGAGAGACACAGGGCCTGAGTCTAGAAGCAGCCCAGCTGGCTGAGAAAACCGCCGGCCACAGGCTCTTTATTCCGGTCGTTCCTGATGTGGACAGCTTGAATTCAGCCATGGCAGCCAGTATTCTTTTGTTTGAGGGCAGGAAACAACTGTTAAAACTAAAGCAGATACCGGGCAGATAATGTAAAGCTGAACAGCAGTTTTCATGATGTTCGCTCTAAATAGCATTATGTGACTTTTGGTGTACATCATTCCTTATTACTGCAGACCAAACAGAATAATTTTAATTTAATTATTTCCATCCTGCACCTTGTTCTGCTAACAATAAAATACTGAATTTGAATCAGGGGAATTATTTTTAATATCAATTAATCATCTGATTATCTTGATTAAGTGTCTTGTCTACAAGATGTCAGAAAATAGTAAAGAAACTGGTCATTAGAATTTCCCAGAGCCCAGGGATCTTCAAATTCCTTGTTTTATCCAATTATTAGCTCAAAACCAGAAGATTTTCAGTGAACTGCCAAAGATGACAATTCAGAACAACAAACAAACATCTGTCATAGGTGTTACTTTCTAGCCATGGTATCATCCCATTTAACAAAAATACAAAGCACATATCCCTTGCTTTTTTTACCCATCCTTCCCTTTTCATAGAGTAAAAGTAATACTTTTCATAGAGTCCATAAGAGCCTTAAATAGATGCCCACACATGATGCATGATTATTATAGAAAGAACTCACTGTGACAGTGTCATGTCTATCCTTTACTCTGTATCTGCTGCCACATTGTCTATGCAAATATGCAGAACTCACTACACTTCCATCCCACCTGGAGTCAATCTGCATACTGTCTCCCGTAATAAATGCAACATTTGCCTCGAGTTTATTTGAGCCCATGAGTCTTACTTAAAACTTCTAAAAAAGAAACTGGTAAGTCATTTCATTGTGTGTATTTTACATATCCAAGGGCTAACTATTGGTAGAACTTAAAAAGGGACAAAACTTTGTGCTTGCCAGTGAATTTTTAATGGGTGTGAGAAGTCATGACTGAAGTAACAGAATACAGGGATTTATACATTCAACAATTTTCAAATGCCATTTGTGCCTTCAGAAATAACCTGGCCTCGTCATTAAATGACCTTCACAGAAAGTCCTCTTAATGACTTTGAGATGAGAACCACCATTAGCAATAGGCAAGAGATGACTTTCACTCACATTATAACACACACACACACACACACACACACACACACACACACACACACAGACAGGGGTCTTAAAACAACAGTCATTGGTCTGTTACAAGCAGGTATAATGTGATCTTTACTTTATGTGCATCTGTCAAACTGTTTTTTTCTTTAAATATGGCCATAAAGGCTTACGGCTACATCCAACTGAGGTTTAACACATTTGCACTACATGTGATTTATAACTGTAAAAACAAATTTTATTCTTTCTCACCATCATTCACAAACCAAAAGTAACAAGGATCTTGCGGACAAAACAGAAACCAAAGAATCAGCTGAGTAAGTAGGTCCACTGGGTAATTCTCTGGTTTTCTCTACTTCAGAAAAGCTATTGGGTGAAAAAAAAAAAATACAAATACATTTCTTGAAGCAAAAAAAAGAACCAACAGAATCTCCATATATATTACTGTAGGGACTATCATCAATGCAAGGCACCACAGGAGAAAAGACTCCATGAAAACATGTCTAAAAAAATGTTAAAATGTCAGTAAAAAGTGAGACATCTCTCGAAGAATCTGACAAAGTCAGGGGGGAGGTGGGAGAGATAGTGGGAGGCTGGGAAGGGTGAGGGGCATATCAACAGGTCAGGGTTTGATGATGAAGCGAGTCCCATATAGTATGTCCAATTTATATTTGGACTACCTCTTCAGATGGGCTCTGGTTTGAGCTTGTCAGCGAGGAAGTCACTGACAAATTGATCCACTACAGCCGGTGTGATCTCCTCTACGTCACGCACGTACTTGGCACGGGCCGACATGTCCAGGATAGTGAGCAGAGGCGCCGCTTCTGGGAGGTTAGTGTAGTCCCGCAGGGAGTCGGTCATGTCATCCTGCAGTGAAAAGAAAGTAGTACAGTGGTTAAGGTGATAGTACATGATGCTAAAGTGGTACATTCTTCACATGTATGGATGAGTTACTGCACGGGCCTACTGGGAACAGACCCAAACCAGAGCCACTGTTTCAACTGACTAATTTACATGTCTTGCTGGAAAGTCAAAAAGCTCAGTCAAAAGTAGAGGTGTCTTGATCGCAATCTTTTTTTTGCTCACAACATATTATCTGCCAATACTTAAAACATCAAAATTAGTAAAACAATTAAATTGTGGGATTTCCTCTGCTGAACATGGTCTGCCATGTGACTTTACCTGTCTACACTAAACATGTGACTACTTGTCCATACTGATCATGTGAATCATGTGACTATTTATATATAAAGAAATGGCCCAAAGGCGACCATTTTGGTATTTGCCCTGAAGAAGGTCTAAATGGCTGAAACACGTGAAAGGCTTTTTAAATCATTACCCTCAAAAGCCTCAGATTTTTTCAACACTTCTACACTAATGGGATCCCCAAACTGAAGAGCACCAGAGAGACCTCTTTTTCACACTCCATCCAGACTGTTCTGGGACTAGACATAACTTTGTTTAAAAAAGGGGTTGCAAGTCAATAAAAGGCTATCTTCAGTGTAGCAATGTCACGGAAAAAGACAACAGGAATGCGAGCGTCACAGTGCTGTTCATGGCACGGGGGTTACTTGCTGGCCTCGTCTCAAAATCCCTCCATGGCATTTGAATTACTCTGACAAACATATATGTCAAACACTAGATACATTCCAGGAGAAAAGACACTCTAAATTATATATTTCTCTGCTGCACATCCGTTCAGACTGGCTGTTTGGCGACGGAAACTAGGACAGCATCCATTACTTGAACTACGCCACATCAAGATTACTCCATAAAATTCAGAACTGCCTGGCACAATCTTTATTAATGCACACTTCTTGAAAGAGAAAATGAAACTCCCCTTTCTCCCGTCTTCCTGCAGAAAGCCTGCCACAGACACCAGAAAGCTGCTGCTTAGTCACGCATCCTGCTCTGTTGAAAGACAGGAAGCAACCAGGTGGGGGTCCAACAACATCCCTCCCTGGTTTTTTTTTTTTTTTTTCCAAAAGCTCACTCAGTCTTAACACAGAGCATTTGAATAGCATGTGTGGGCAGGAGAGAGAGCAGTGCAGATTTGTGAATGATGAAAATAGATTGCTGTTGGGTTTGGTGGAGAGTCCAGTTTTAGTTCTTTGCCGTTATTTTTAAAGGACTTCAACCATGTTCTGCCTGAGGCTTGATGTCACCTTTCACTCTTTAACAAGTCAGAATTACAACCCCTGTAGTAGCCACATGTAACAGAAACTAATCATGAGCAGGCAGGCAGCAACTTTCAAACAAGCTCGAAAGGGCCATTAATTATTGAGACTGAATAAGAAATCACACCCTTTCAGCTTTAGTTCCAGCCGGGAGTGCTTTTAGAATTGGCATTCCTACCTTGACAGAGATTCATTATTCTAGTCATATCTTCTCTAAGTCAAATGGATTTCATGTGCTATGCTTTTAAGGTCACACAGTTCACTTATTAGATGTGCACAGCTAATATCATTTGAGACATTCTCTTTTCCTCATGACATCATGACCTGATTTCCCCTCAGCTTAGTTTGCTGGCGCAGAGGGAGACTTGCAAAGATTAAAGATCAGTTTCATATGGAAAAGATTATGTTGAAAATGTAGAACTAACAAGAAAGGGCCAGAGGGTGGCACTGCAACAAAGAGTTGGACTCCTCACAGAGGCAGCGCCTCTGATGTTAATACCGTTACTGATATATGTGCCAATGTGAGTTTTGTCATAACACAGTCAAAGATAAAGCGACTTTGGATAGATTTCCTGCTACACACAATGCTCAAGTATTCCCTCCATTCAGGCTTCTTTGATGCGTCACCCCTGTTATCAGCAAATCCACAGTTATTCTTTCTAAATGGATCAAACCACACAATCAGCTCAGACTTCTCATTGAATAGCTTGGCTGCGCTGCTACCTAAAAAGGATAAGTATGCCAAGATGAAGACTGTGACCTCTACTTTGCAAAACTGCAAACAGATGGAACAGATGAGTTGCAGTGTGGTATTTTGTTGTAGGCAGCGAACATCCTCTGAATGGAGCCCATTTTATTACACTGCAAATCACCATACATTGACCACTTAATACTCACAGATGTAAGCTGTCACTAAGGACAATGTTGTTACGAGTGAAATACTGCTTGATTCTCCTACTAAAAATAAAAGCTTTGTCTTCAATGCTCTCTTGCAGCCCTAGCAAGCGTAGAATATACATCATCTGGACAAACAGTGTAAAGACACCACAAAGAAAGAAATTCCACAATCTGTCACCATGGCCTATCCACCCTCTCCGATATGAGAAGATGTAATCTCTGCGTCAGTCTTCGCCCCCGAAGGAAGTCATTCTTCTTTTGTTTGGCTTCTCTGCTTGTGTAAACTGCTTCTCGTGAGGTGCAGCCATCCCAGCGGCCCCCCGCCCTCTGCAGCTCAGCTCAGAACAAAAAGACAAAAAAAGGGCCTCTCTGCTATAGCTCGCACTCACAGCTGTGATAAGGCTCAGCGTTTACCGCGGGGAACCTGCTGGGCCATGTCAGGCTTATTCTTGTTACTGACGCGCTGTGGCATTTCACAGATGATGACCATCTGATAAGGCCTGAACTGAAGATGATAACAAGCCTCACCACTGGCCTCTGAGCTGGGGCTGCGTCCATCTTACTGGCCAGCTTTGATGTCTTGAGGAAAAGTCATCATTGTGAAATTTTTGAAATTTTTCAACAGCAATTGGTTATCAGTTTATATTGCTGAAAGTGAAAACATCTTTGGCTGGTACGTGCAAATGTGGGATGAAAAGACAGTAGATTTAAACAACTATCAACCATCTCTTGAGTTGTATGGAGGTACAAAACATTCTGCTTAAGATAAAAACAGTGATAAAAACACAAATTCTCCATGTGACCTTACACCTGGTGCTCATTCTCAAATTTTCTAAATCTCAATTTTTTAAGCTATAAAGAAACAAGAAACTTTCAGTGTGTTTATAATTCCACAATAATGAAAGACTACATGCCATGCTTGTGGCTCTGTGTGGCTGTATTAGCATGCTAGAATATTCACAATGAAAATGCTAACATGCTGATTGTTTACTAGGTATAATGTTTACCACATTCACCATCTTAGTTTAGCGTGTTAGCATGCTAACAATTGCTAATTAGCACTGAACACATTCGTTTTCAAGTATTTGATCATAAAAGTATTGAACAAGCTAAAGTTTTGACCTCATGTTGGCGCTAACATGTTTCTGGATCACCAAGTTATTACAATTTATCCTGAAGGAGCCAAATTTCATGCTAATTCATTTAATAGCTGGCATTTCACTAACAACCACAAGTGTGAATAGAGCTGGAACTAACAATTGTTATTTGATTAAATGTTTAGTATCATATAATATAATCATAATATCATAGAAGCCAAGGTGACATGATCAAATGTCTTGCTTTGTTGGTCCACCGGTTCCAAACCCCAAAATACTCACATTAGACCAATGAAAGAAAAAGAAAAGAAGCAATGTGAACCTCATAGTGGTGCTACAGAAAAATTCAGGGGATCAGTGGGCGTCATCCTTGCATGGCTGAAATATAATATTTATTGAGTTTACATACAAAATCAAGCAGAACAAAGAGGCAACAGTCATTGCTGCTTGCCACAAAAATCTGTAAAATTCTTATTTGACTGGATAATAGTTCATTTTGCAGCTAGTTCACAGCAAAGAACAAAAGATCTTTCATTCTGTGTTATATAAATCAGTATACTAGTGGTGTATGTTTTTTTCAGTAGGGTAAGAAGATCCTGTGTCATTCTGCTCAGCATGGCCTCCCCCTGAGAGACTGCCAACATACTGCTGTCTCATGGATACCAAAGACCCAGCAGCTGTCCTGGCAAGGAGTGTGCAACTACCAGGGCTAACCTGGGCCAAGGTGCAGAAGTCTGGACCCAGAGACTGGAAGCCTCACTCTCTGAACGTCTGAAACAGGAAGTGATATCTGACCGTGAACCCAATCTGGAAATGAAACCTGGTAATTTCATAGCCAGTTGAGCAAGAGCCAGGAACTTATACCTGTGCTACATGGATGTTAAAATAGCTGCCTTGTGTGCCACAAGGGACACAAAGTAAACTTAGACTGCAGCTATAACGCAAGATGCTTCTGAATCACTACAAACACCAGTGCCACAATGCTTCTTTGTGTAAGGTCAAATAAATATTGGTGCACAAATGAATGATGAACACAAATCCTGAGCTTTCCTTGTTCTCTGTATGTATCTTAGTAACATTTCAAGGTTGACATCAGAGTGGCGTGGCCTTAGACAGACACACACAGGGTCAGACATTTAGCACATGTGCAAGCCCCACGGCAGAAACCTGAGCCTGCCCTTGGTGTGTGCGACACCAGAAACCAGTGCAGTCCTCCCAGACTGCTGGGCAGAGAGAACAGGGAGGAAGGGGAGCTGGAGGGCAGAGAGCAGGGGAACTAGGGAGAGGTAGCTAATCTGGTAATTATGTCTGCTGCTGGTGCTAACTCCACCAGCTCTGGAAAGGTCGAGACAGAACAACACAAGATAACAAGAGTTATGACAACTCCACGGTTTGTCCCACACAGGGAAGACGTGGGAGGAGATAAAGATGGAGGGATTATTTGGAGCGAGAAGAGAAAATCTGCTGGCATGCTCTGGGTCTAACCATCATGATAAGGGCACCCAGTTGAATTCTGGGTTGTGGATAGGAGTGGCTCTTGCAGGTTCAAGAGTCTCAAAGAGAGGGGTCTCTAATGGTGTCATTTAAACAGTGGTGAAGGTGCAGATACAAACCAGGGACATATATATATATATATATATCTGTACTACATGTAGAACGATAAGAAGTTACAAGATATAAGGTTTCCTTTACATTGTTTGTTTATAATTTCAACTGTAAACTCTCCCACCAGTTCTACAGATCATTTTAGCATCCTTTAGCTCATTGTTTTGGTTTTCTAGCCTGCAACTTTATGTTTACAGCAACATCATGTTCACTCTCACAGCTCCCATAGCATAAACTGTGGAGGCAGTAGGCTGCTGTTTTCAGAAAATAAACTATAACTTACCTGCACAGAACCAAATGGCAGACAAACAAAGTTAGTGACTAGCTGGACTAGCTAGCAAGCATAGAGGAGCATTTAGCAGCTAAAAAGGCTCAGGAATTGGTGGAGCTAAAAGGAGAGTGAATATGGACTGACATTCACCAGGTGGCCAAAAACACAACTTCAAATTAACTGTCCTCCAGGGAGCACTGGCAAGTGTCCCTGCTTAGTACATATTTGTGGTCATAATATTCTAAAAATCTAAGGAATCCTAATCAGAAATGATGATGTATTGATTGATACATTAAAATAATTATACTTACATAAAAAATAATATTGGCTGATAAATCTATCAATAAATATCAATATCAGTGTCAGCCTCAGAAATCCAGTATCAGTCATATACTATGTGTGATAACTAAAGCACATGGCCAAGCACAGCACAACAAACACTCACAGATGAGTTAACTGCATGTCATACAGGAATAGACCCAACTTCAGCTATGCAAGTTTGTGAGAAATGGCATTTTACACTGTCTCGAGTGGCCTCGAGTGGCTTATCTCACCTCTCCAGCCACAAAGAACAGCAGCGGCGTCTCCTCCTCTTTGGCTTTGTACTTGGCCATAAGTTTCTCCGCTATTGGCTGAATCAGCTCCTTGGCTGGCTCCAATTCACCTTCCTCCTCAGCGTCTGAATGAAGCAGGAAAGAGACATAGGAAGATATTAAAAGTATGGGGGATAAAAGTCACCACGGAAGAGGAAAAATGTACAGATGAGCGAAATGGGAAGCAAGGAAGGAGAGATGACTGGTGGACAACTGAGTGAGGACATCAAAGGAACTGTACAGATGGTCTCTGTCTTGTTTCGTAATCCATTTTGACCTTGAGAGAGACCTGTGTAGCCTCAGATTCTTTTTGGTGGCATATTGTGTTTTGTTGTCATGTCCAACTTTGACAATTAGTTATTCTCAGTGCTCACAAAACCAGTAGTAAATTGTCCTACTTCCATGTCGAAGTCATTTTTCTATGCTATTCGCATTTTACTTCTTTGCACCTTCTCTATTAGCATATAAATAAATAGATAAATACAAGAACACTTCCACAGACCTTTGGCCCTTTCAACACTTCACAATTTTTCACCGAGTTTGACATTCAATATGCTCCACATAAATGCCACTTCATTCACACACAAGGACCACTAGGCAGAACCCCATGTGGAGCTGCATAGTCCGCATCATAAATGCGGGTCCACTCACCCACAAACAGGACGAGGCAGGGCCCCTCGTGGAGCTGCACAGCGTTGGACTCGCTGAGCTCGAGCACGGGCCGGGGGTGCCAGGGGAAGAGCTGGCACTCCGGGTCATTCAGCACCTCCACGCGACCCTGTCGCGTGATCATGTGACCTTCTGCGTCCAGCAGGATCAGTGTGGGAATACCTTTGTGAGGGAGAGAAAGGAGGTGAAGATGGTGTGAGGGGAAGACAAAGAGAGGGGGGCAGGAAATGGGCATGAGCGGGGGAGGTGGTTTGGGTAATTTCCGTTAATTATCGCCTCATGACGCAGGATGCTCCCTCTCCCACAGAGTTTTCTTTGTTGTGAGGATGTTTTGGGACATTTTTAACCAGTTTTCACCTCTCTGGTGACTTTCACTTCTCTCCAGCTTTCTGATTTCACTTCTGATGTTGCCACTTTTCTTACTTTTCTTTTTTTTTTGTCATAGGTTCCTACCATCCTTCTGATTACAATCTCTTTGCCTTATTAACAGCCTTATCAGAAACAGACACCGTCCCGAAGCAAACAGTGTACGTGTGCGATTGTGTTCCTGTCTGCGCATGTAGGCAGAAGTCAGCGGAGGTGGGGGCAGTCATAAACATCATGGGTTTGAGTGCGGGAGGGGGGCAGTGTTGACGTGTCCTCCATTGCATTCCTCACATTCTTTGCAGGAGAGGCCAAGAGCCAGCTCTTTCTGACTTTGTCCACAGGCCTGTGCGCACACACACACACAAAGGAGGGAATCAGGAGAAAAGTGCAGCACTTCTGTAGCGAACAAGACTGTAAACCTGATAACCGGCCCACATTCCTCAGGCTGCAGGGCAATCTGTGTTGTGGTTTGCCTGCCCAGCACAGAGAACTGTCAGCCATTGTGCCAGCTTTTCAGTGTGTGACATAACTAAGCTCGGCCGGGGGAAAAAATAATCCACACTCTCTGTTCTCAGCTTAAAGATCTGAAGCAACATATACAAGGAGGTGGTGTCTTTACAATACCTTGTATTCCATAGAGTCTGTTGAGTCGTGATCGCCGAGCTTCATCTGGATACGGCACCGCCAACCATGGCATCTCGCTGAAGTACTGCTGAAAGGACTCCTCTGACCTGGTGGGTTTGGAAAGCACCAAACAGCAACACAGTAGATGGTTATTTGATGGTCTCATTTAACAGCTGAATAGAGCAGACTGATTATTTGTGTCCTTCATAGACAGATGTGCATGTCAGTCTAACCTGTCGGCGCTGACAAACACAATCTCAAACTTCTGACCCGACTCTTTGACAGTTCGATAGGATTCCACCAAAACCCGGGTCAAACTGCGGCATGGCGGGCACTAACAGGGGGAGAAAAACAGAAGGTAAAAGGAAGTGAATGAGTGAATGTACAATACTGATCACAAATATGATAGCTTGCTGCAGCAGCTTCAGTGGCTTTCTGTTGTATTTCCAAACTCTCTTCCTCTTAAAACATTAATCCTGCTTTAATACTCTATTTTGAGAGAGTACTTGTCTTTCTGCGAGTGTGTGTGTGTGTGTGTGTGTGTGTGTGTGTGTGTGTGTGTGTGTGTGTGTGTGTGTGTGTGTGTGTGTGTGTGTGGATAGCCCACACTCTATCCAGGCAGGGGCAGCTGTAATATGGCTGGTATTAAGATGACATCAGAGAGCAGCAGGAAGGAAAACAGACTCTCTCCCCCTCTCTTTCTCATGTTCTCTTTATTCTCTCTCAGCTTTCACTGGTGTAATATATAGTAAAATACAAATACTGAATATTAACGTCAGACTTTGACAATTCATGTTTTTGGAAGTTTCCTTGGTAAGAGAGACATCTGAGAAAACTTTCTCTCCAGAGATATTTAGACAGTAGATTTACTTTGTGATTTCAGTTATTTTAATATCATAAATTTGCTTAAATATTACCATTTTCTGGTGTGGAGGGCTGCATCACAGTTAAGAAATACAATTCTTTGAACTTGAAATTAACAATAAATGCCATAACCTATTTTTAAATTTGCTTTCTCATATCTCATAGAAGCAGCAGTAGTCATTTGTATAATTTGGGTTATCAAAAGAAGTATTTGGTCAGACATATTGATTTTATTAATATCATAAAGCCTTACAATGTTAATAAGCAATGCATTAGTATGTTTGCAAGACATTCATTCTTTATGTCATCTATTAATATTAATGTATACCTTTTTGACTTGCCTTAAATTAATAGGAGAGTTCTTTATATAAGCGGCCTACTTATCCTGCAGAGGCCTTTATCCATGTCATGTACATGTGAGTATATATGCATGTAAGTGTGTCTGTATGAATATGTCTATCTTTTATCAAATCAATAAAATATGTTCTTATTAATATTATCTCACATGTACTTAAGTTTATAATCTATTCTGTTGTATTGACTAGCTGCAGACAGTATTTCATTACCATTCAAGCTGATGACAGAGGATACAGCATGTCAGGCACTTTCATTGATCTACTCATGAATACTCATCATAAGACAAAGGGATGGTCGGAGTGAAAGTGTGAAGCACAAAGCGTAAAATCAATTCACTGCTCATTAATTTACTTCTTACTCAAACAAGTAAACACTGTAAATTGTGTTCAGTAATCATTGTTTGTAGAGTGTTGTCAATGCTAAAGCATTATACGTGGCCTTAGGTTAATTTTTGTATGTGACTGAACTAGGGTTTTAGCTAAAGTTTAACTGTAATGAGTTATTCTAAAAGAAATACTCCCTCACACTACAGGGGAACAAGAAAATGCACAGTGAAATATAGGTCATGTTTCTCTGCCACGGGCCATTTCAGGTCCCTAGAACATTAAGGGAGGAAAAAAACGTAACATGCACTTCTGTATAAATGGATGGCAAGGCCAGGTGCTGGCATTTCATGTTTGTAAAATTACTTTAATTGTGGATACATTTACACGAGTAACCAGGGGAATGTGGTGTAAAAACACTGCAAATAAACTCCAGTAATGGCTTTTGTCACTTGTCCTTTTCAATTTTGTATGGGTCTGGGGTTTGAGCCAGCCTTCAGGCGTCACCGTTCTGAAGAGCCGGTCTCTGAGGCTGCGGCTCTGGCAGCTGCTGTGCTGACCAGCCTCGGTAGCCTGTGTTGCATCTCATCAGGAACAGTCCACCGATGATATAACGCCTTTCATGCATCACTGAGTCATGACCTTTACTGGATATCAGCAGGTCCAGCAGAGAAGGAGACAATTGTGATGATGTCAGTGGGGTGTGGTGACCAATGCAGACTTTTAAAAAAGGTCCAGAGGTGGTGGTGAAAGGACTGACAGGGATAGCTAACCACTGTTAATGTAAACATACAAACACAATGGAGTCGCCTCCACCCTCCTGCTCTCTCCTATCTGTCTCGACTAACTTTTCCTGCTCTGCTGGCGATGCCCTTTCTTCTCACCAACGTGTCAGTGTTTTGACAGAGTAAGGATGCTAGAAAAGTAAAAATCAGGGTCCTCTTCTCCTTTTACTCTGCTCTCTGTACTCACCCAGTGTGCTGAGAAGTACACTCCCACTAGTGTCCCTCCAGAGAGCTGCTGTCTATTGTCTGCCTGTTGTTCCTGAGAAGAGGCCCTGCCACCACCTCCGCAAATGGCTTTGGCCCCCATGGGAACTCCAGGCCTGGGAGATGGTAGGATGGAAAGAAAAAAAAAAAAAAAAATCAGACAAAGATAGATAAGGAAACAAGACAGCGTCTACAGCTACGATAACATGAACATGCTAACATGATGACAATGCCAATGTTAACATGCTGGTGTTTAACAGGTCATTCTCTCGCTCATTCATCACACACACACACACACACACACACACACACACCCCAAAATATATACCAATATACCAAAATCTTTAACATTTTCACCTGATCAGCAAATCAATTACAATTTATCCTGAGGGGAAAATGAATGAATGTACCATGACAATCCATCCAATAGTTGTTGAAACATTTCACTAAAAGACAGAAATCTCATGGTGGCACTAGGGAAAGAATTCATATGAGTTGTTAATCTACTGTGAATTACTGTCTCAATTAATCAATTCATTGTTTGGTTAATATAATGTCAGAATATTGAACAGTGAAAATGCTTGTTCCAGTTTCCAAGAGCCCAAGGTGATGTCTTCAAACGTCTTGTTTTGTCCAAAGACCAAAGATAAAGATGAAGAAGACAAAGGAAACCAGAAATTATTCACCTTTCAGCAGCTGGAACCAGATAATTTAAAAAACAATTAATAGATTATCAAAATAGTTGCCGATTAATTTTATGTTGACGGACTAATGGATTAACGGTTGCAGCTTCAAACCAGAGATGCTTTTTCTGTCTATGACATGGCATTTGGATAACAAAGAGTCATGTGTACTTGTCATGTCTACAATACTTACAGCTTTTTTCTGACATCGGCTTGTCACACCAGATGCAAAATCTGGTTTTAATGATGACTGAAAGCCTCTCAAGCAAATAAAGCTTGCCAGAAATACTTCCCTTTCGCTCTCTTTCACACTTTTCATTTTCTTTTAAAGGTGTCTTCATTGTTACTGTCAAGCTCTAGAGATGCATTTGGTACAGCCAAATTAAAAAGAAGGTAATCATAAATAAAACCTTGTATGGCTGGTTCATAATGGCCTCTTTATGCGAGCGTGGTTGTCTAGGGCTTCATTAAGTAGGAAGGACACATCTGCACCGCGGTGCCGCACTATTTTATTGTTATCCTGATTGTAAAAGTGCACTCCATCTTTGCGCTGCAGGCTAGTCTGCCGCCACTCATGTCAGGCCTTTCATCGAGAGTGAAAGGCAGAGGGTCCTGAAACATTCACCCGCCCTCCCAGTCTCCATGTACGGCAAACTTTTAGTGCCCTTTCCTTCTCCTAAATGTAGCTCAGTAGCTGAATTGATTTGTCACGTCAGGAACTGCTCTCAGTCTGTCCTCTCAAATAATTTTAACATGATAATGTATCAAATTTTAAAACAAAAAATCTAGGGCCTGTTTTTCTAGAAAGTTAAGGCATACTTAAGTGCCTATGCCAGATGTGCTGCTAAGGCTTGAGATTAATCTCTTCTCCAGCCACATCTAGTTTGGAAGAACAGTGGACAAGTTAATGAATCACAGATAATACTGCAGGCCTGGCTTTCATTAACAAGGCAGAGAAATTTGTCACACTCCTTATGCGAAATCCATTCTGCTTCACCGCTCTGCTGCAGTAGTGCCACCATTCTCCTTTCTCACATGACTAATGGAACATTTTTCATGCTAATGTCTGAAGAGGCATCATTTTAAAATATTGAGAACTTCTCAGCCACAGAAGACGTCCTCTGTACAGGAAAGGAATGCAAGCCCACTCTTGTTAATTCTCTGCCTCCGCTTCAAAGTGACGAAATTATGGGGTTTGCAGATGGAGGAGTGGAACACGGACGCACTATAATATTCATGCAGCACCATAATTACTGTAGCATCAACACAAATGGGGGGGGGGGGGGTTGAATGATGTGGCACTATCTCCACAGGGAACTGACCAGGCATTTGGTAAACATCATTACACAGGATAAGTGTTGAATGTGTGTATGCATTTTACTTAAATTTAAGTTAAGTTTTGAAGTTTATTTTAATCATTTATGTTGTGTAACTAAGCTGTACGTCATGTTGTTGGAGAATCCGCGCCACAGCGGTTTGTCTCCATGTGACCAACTCCTAATATTACCAGCATTACTGTGTACTTTCTATTACATTTAATTGCTCATTCATGTGCCCTTGCCTCAGGGGAATTTTAGTTCCTACCTGCTGTTTTTTTTTTTTTTTTAATGGGGGACAGGTGTGACAGTAGAGTAGACCCAGAGCGAGTGAATTTGGGTGTTACCGGCGTCACAGCCCAGAGACTCAAGAATGCTACCCACCATGAATTCAGAATTTGTTCTGTCCTTGTGACCCTCAAATGTCTTACCTCATTAAACTGTGATATTTTTAGGGCTGAATGGTTGGTGTTTGGGGTTGAGGGTTAGGGTTAGTGAGCTTGAAGTCAGAGACTAGAAATAAATCAGTGTGATGTCTTCACTAATTATATGGTCACTTGCATGTGTGTATGCGCGTATGTGTGTGGCTGCAGAAACTGCCGATCTCACCTTTAGGGTCATCTTGACCACCAGCAGACCATTCCGACACACGACCTTCCCCGTTGCTGCGTCCACAAACACCAGAGATGGGATACTGGTTACCTTGTACTTGTTCCACAGCTTCATCTATAGAGAAAAAATATATCAGAGGAGAAGTAAGGAAAATGGAGGATGGAAAGACCTTAATGTTCATATTTATTTCAAATTTCAGAGCTGGAAAAAGAAACTGTCTAAAATTATGTCTTCAGTGCTCAGGAGACTAGAAAGTAGAATAAAAAATACAGGAGTGCAGTCAGCCCTGAGGTGAATTAGCAGCAGCAGAGAAGCACACTGCTGCACTTTAAAGAGGCTGAAATAGAGCAAACTCATGCCGTCCCTGCTGTCTCATCAATAAGAGTAAACTGGGTATGCGGCTGAAAAAAACCCCTACTTTTTCTGCAGTAAAGAAGAAATTTCTGAGTCCTAAAGTGTTAAGCACGGTGAATTATTGGAGCCCCTTGAGATAGGTGATCCATACTTCCATAGGCATATATGACCAGTCATGGCCTTAAATTTAATCATAATACCTTCAATATGATGAGTTGATATTAATACAGCATCATAAAGTCAGAAAAGAAGCTTTATAGCCAGAACTTTATGCAAGAACTGGTGCTTTTTATAGGGTTCAGCCATCAGTGTAGTCCTAAACATCAAAGAGCTGATCAAGCATTTCACATATCTGAGACTCACTTTCCATATCAGAGGAAGAGTCCTGTACGCTGTGAATAGAAAATAGCCGTATCTTGTAAAGAGCGGCTACTGGCACTGTGAATTTGTTGCTGCTTCAGCAAGTACAGAAGAAGAAGGGGATCCCTTGCATGAAATCTCATACCAGCTCAGAAAATTCCAACGGGAGAAGGAAAGTAGTCAGTGTGTGTTTCACCCAGTTTTATTTAACCTATATCCTTCAGGTTATGACCAATTTATTGACTAAAAATGCATTAAATTACTTGGGAGGGAAATTATATAAAAACAGACAGATTGGAAAATAGTCCAATTTTATACTGTACCATCCAATGTATCCAGCCAAACACTTTTAATTAATAATTATAATTAAATTTATAATTAAATAATATAATGATTTGTGCTGTCTTGAGGCTTGGTGACATAAGCTTGGAGTTTGGTTACTGTCCAGGTTGATGATAACCTGTTGTTGCTCCTTTGGTAAAAACAGTGACTTCACTGCATAAACGGCACAAAGACTCTCTATGCAGACTGAGTAAGAGAGAGAGTTTGCACAGTGTATTTGTTTTACTCATATTTTGTGTCTCCTCTTTGCACAAGTTACACATATGTAGTCATGCACTCGCCAGAGGTCAACCACAGGCCTTCTCTGACAGCAGAGGTCAGACGGTCTGTCCCGTGAACAAGACGACCGGAGCCTCCCAACAATGTTGGTCTGGAAGTCCGTCAAAAGCAAACTTCAGCGTCTGCCACAGTCAACAGTTTTACCACACACCCCATGCTGCTCTGGAAACTCAATCTCAGCTCACAAATTGATGGGGTTAGGGGCATTAACTGTGACTGTCTCCGAAAGCCAATGTGCCCAACACAGCATCTGTGTTACTACAGCCATTTCACTCAGCTGCCTGCTGTCATCCAGGCTGATGATGTGAGATTGAGCGCTGGATTTAGCCCAAAAGCAGAGTGATAGGATGATTGGTTCTGCACTAGCACTTGAATGTCAAGAAATGTATTCCATGTCAAGGCCCAGACATGTACTACGATTTTAAAAAAATCAGACAAATGAATTACAAATAACATGCACGTGAAAAACATCTCCTTTTCCACTTGATCACCATTAAAATAAACAGCTTTTGCTAACACCCTCTCACAGTAGTGTTCTGGGTGTTATGACCACAAGACTAAGCATCTATGGCCATTACTGGCGGCTCTCTGAGACTCTCCCTTTGCACCACACAGTGGTGCTTGGAGCTAAATGCTAACAATAGCATGCCAACATGCTTACAATGACAATGCTAACATGGTGAGATTTATTAGGTAAAATGTGTACCATGTTCATCACCTTAGTTGAGTATGTTGGGGATATCCTTAGATTGCAGGTATTTGGTCATAAAACAAAGTATTGGACAAACAAAAAAAGATTTAACCTGTAATTGTAATTTTTCAGTATGGACCAAAAGGCTTGGCCGA
>NW_024042683.1:0-41129 GCF_014851395.1 Micropterus salmoides | reverse complement strand
GGGACGATTCACAATGACTGCATTGCTGCATACATGTACCGCCACTCTCATGGGGCATCACTCAGCTTTTAAATATTTCAGAATATCTGGCTCCGCCCACATTACCATGAAATTTACAACCAACTTGCATCTTGCATCTGCCGACGTCGTTTCTAATTTGTTGAAGTGATGAGCACTTGTGATGCTTGTGATGTGTCTCCGTGTGTGTGCGTGTGGGGGAGACGCTGAGCGCTCGCTGATACACTGACAGAGAGGACAGATGCAGCCTGTAAACACCCCAAAATAGCAGTATATTTTCTGTTAGTTTTGTCTTAAGTGCTGTGGGCTAAAACGCTTAGAATGCAAGGGCAACTTCTGATTTTTTAAATTGCATCAACATTTTGGCAGATTCCATAATATTCCGCGTTTTAAAGTTAACTGTCTTTTTATTGTCAAATTCTGCGATTCCGTCCCGGGTTTCTGCAGCTTTTGGGGAGGGGGGCCCCCCCAAAACAATGGTAGTGTTATCTCTGCAGAGGTTGGGGCCTAGGCTACTTTGTGGCTTTTATGTCTAACTTGAGGAACTGCCAAAATACATGGAGTAGGATACAAAGACAACACTCTCTGTAACCCACTTCAAGCTGTCTTCCTGGTGTCTGGTCTGCACCAGTTCATTTAATGCTTTCATACAAGCCTAAATGAACTGAGTCAAATGACAATGCAACAGTTTGTTTGAACCATGCCAGTAAATCTGAAAGCGCATTTAAAATTCTAGATTTTAAACAGTAATGATATATGATTGTAAATTCCTGTTACAGAAGTGTGATTGAAGCTTTTTCCCTTACTTTTAGCCTCTAACTTTATATTTGCTATGCATTAAATTAATGATGTGCAATGCATTATCAATCACGAAAAGTCAAGTTTCATACTCTTGCTTCTGTTTCCCTATGTTTTGTATGCATGACCTCTTACTGTTATCACTCATTTTCATTGTCCATCTGTCTCTCCTTTCTCTTTCTTTTCTTCTTCTCTCTTTGCTCTGTCTGTGTTTCCTGTTGTAGCCAACTGCATCCCTCAATGCCAGAATGGAGGAATGTGCCTCAGGCCTCAGCTCTGTGTCTGCAAGCCTGGCTCAAATGGGAAGGTATGTGAACAGAAGACTGTGCCCACACATCCCTTCCCAGCACTGCCTGGGAATGGACCCACCAATGGACACACTAATGGTCCCACTAATGGACACAATGGGGTACCCCAGCGGCCTATACCACAGCAAGTGCTTCCCAATGGGCATGCCTCTGCCCCCCTCCATCTAGCAACATGGCCCAGATGAAACTAACTGTCAAGCCGGCCCAGCTTGTACGACCACATTACATCCAACAGCACATCCAGCAGCAGTAAGTACCACGCTTTGATTCAACCTTATTTGTGCAGGAAAAGCTGTGTTCCATGCTGTCTTCACATTCATATAGTTTTGCTAATTGACTCTGGGAGAAGGTTATTAGCACCCTACCACGACTGACCCACGACCCTCTAACAACTCCATTGGTGCAGTTGGAGTGTATAGTGTCTTGCTCAAGGGCATGGCATGGTAGAGTGATACATTATCTTTTAGAACACAAGATGCGAAACTGGGTTAATTAACCACAGCTACAAAAAGATAACACTAAACATAAATGACATATCCTAAAACCAAAATGAATGAAGCCCCACATTTTTTTTCTTAAATTCATCAGTAAAAGCATGAGAGAAAAAAACATATGTGCAGACCACTGATTTGTTCTTACCCATGGGGCAATCTTTATAAGTTAACACGTACACCACAGGTGTGGAACAGGGAGCAGGTGTGTTCAGTCCCTCATACTGGTCACTGGAAGTTCATATGGCACTTCATGGCAAAGAACTCTCTGAGGATCTGAAAAAAAGAATGGTTGCTCTTCATAAAGATGGCCTAGGCTATTAGAAGATTGCTAAGACCTGAAACTGAACTGCAGCACGGTGGCCAAGACCATACAGCGGTTCAACAGGACACACCAAAGAAATTGAGTGCACATGCTCAGCATCATATCCAGGGGTTGTCTTTGGGAAAGTAGTGCTGCCAGCATTGCTACAGAGGTTGAATTGGTGGGGGTCAGCCTGTTAGTAATCAGACCATACGCAGCACACTGCATCAAATTGGTCTGCATGGCTGTGAGAAAGTCCAAATTGGACATTCTCACTTAGGGGTGTCCTCACTTCTGTTGCCAGCAGTTTAGACATTAATGGCTGTGTGAAGTGTTATTTTGAGGGGACAGCAAATTTACAGTGTTATACAAGCTGTACACTCACTACTTTGCATTGTAGCAAAAGGTCATTTCTTTAGTGTTGTCACATGAAAAGATATAATCAAATATTAACAAAAATGTGAGGGCTGTACTCACTTTTGTGAGATACCCAAACCCTATATGAAATATTTGATTTTGTGTTTTAGGTGGCTCAAATTTGATAACCTTAGCTTGCTGGCTAATGGCGACCAGTTGCTTAAGATTATCCGTTACAAAGTACTGTTGGATGGCACATAACATTATGATCCCGTGTACCGCTATATTAACATAGTGTTGACAGTACAAATGAAATGTGCAACGATTTGTTTCTACGAGCCAATAGTGATGCAAGGCCAGTTCAGCCAGCTAGATTTATTGTGCAATCTGAAACCTCACCGCTAGAGGCCATTGAAAACTACACATGGTCCCTTTTTACTTAATTCTTCATTTAGTGCATCTTTCAGTGTATAACTATTGGCTAAGGACATACCTTGTTTACAGTAAAATGAAATACCAAATGTAACAGCAACTGGTAATTTAGCACTAACAAATGTTTATCATGAATTTCCATGTAACCCAACAATTGGCATTTTAACGTTGACAATTAATTCTTTTTCATAGTTTTTAACTGTTTCTGTGACATCCTTTTTAATGTTTCCATACATTTAATATTTACAACCACATGAATTTGGATAGAATTATCACTACTAACGTGCAAGAGATGCAAGAATAGTGACGACAACATTGGTGGAATACACTCACCTCCTCATTGACAAGAAACTGTGGAAAACTATTAACAATGTCCTGACCCTTGAGCAACTTTGAGACACAGTGGAAAAGAAATTGTAGAGAATAGGGGAAGAAAGAACAAACCATGACACAGTTCTATGAAGATCCCTTCAAGTTCTAAAATATTTCTTTATGAGGTAAAAAAGTGGAAAGAACAACAAAGAAAGAACTGGAGGATTAGTTGTAGACACAAGGCAGCACGAACATCTGAAAATACTATCAGACATCCTTCCAATTGACCCTCCAGAACATTGCATTGAGAGTGGGCCACCAATATGGAAAACAAAGTCCATCGGCAGCATAAAGTGCATAAGAATGCTTCAGATGACCTGAGGTTTTTCTGGAGGCCCAGAACTGCATGGTGTAGGGCAGGTGTCCTATTCCAAAGGAGAAGGATGCAGTGAACATCAGCCAGTTCTGACCAGTCTCCCTGCTAAATGTGGTAAAATGTTTTTCGGTATCATAGTGCAAAGGAGGGCTAAATATCTGTGAAGAAACATAATGCAGGAATAATGGGGCTTTCTGGTTGCTTAGAGCATTCTAGCACGATCTGACACCTGATCCAATCGGCGAAGGTGGAGAAAAGGGACCTTCACATAGTCTATCTGGACCAATGCAAGTCCTGTGGTCTGCCTTCAGCTTCTTCCACATACCGGACACCATCACAGCCCTGGTTAAATCCGACCTGAAGGTTTTACCACCTCCTGAATGTACCAGCTCTTGTCAGTGCCTGGAAGTAGGTGTAAGTGGTGTGATGCACTCTCAACCCACTCAATGCACCAGGAAACTGGAGGAGAACATTAGCTGGGCCTGTATCAAGATGAAACCACCCAAGTGACACATCATCTCGATTATCAAGGGAGTGCTCCCTGACCGTAAATTCTTCATCAGAGATGACCCAATCCAAACAGTATCCAAGCAGCCCGTCAAAAGCCTTCGAAGACATATGATGCAAGCTTGAAGGACAAAGACCAGGTGCAACAACTGCGGAATAAGTCCAGCAGTGCCTCCTGTTTGGGCTTCTACCCCAGGTGCTGTGGCCCCTCACAGTCAGGTCCCGATCTCAACAGTAGGAGTTCCACTGTGCTTTACAACTATAGGCCTCTATGGAGATGATGTCCTCAAGCTGCCCCTCACCGTTGGTGAGCAACACCGTGCTGACCTTAGCATCTGGGCGCAAATGGAGACCAGCCAAAGCAGTGGAGCAGCAGCTCTCATGTGGACACTGTGGGACATGTTCAGCAAGGAAGAGGAGGTCTAATAACGAGTTGCTAACGAGTTCCTCCAACAAGGAGGAAGATCAGCTGGAAAGATGTGTGGACCAGGGAAGTGACGTGACTAAGCTTTATCCAATCCAATTCAACTTTATTTATAAAGCACATTTAAAAACAACCAGCTTGACCAAAGTGCTGTACATTGACATTAATAAATAAACAAATGCAACACCAAAAAACAGCAACGTACAGATCTCATCCCGAATTAAAAGCCAAGGAGTATTTTAAAAACTAGAAGCCTGGGGGCTAGTGTGACATGAAGAGGCAATTCATTCCACAGTCTCAGGGCTGCAACCGAGAAAGCTCGACCCCCACTGTTCTTGAGCCGTGTTTTAGGGGCAAGAACTGACTGGTTTGCGGCCCTTAATGACCATGCTGCTTTCATAGATCAGCGATAGAGGCTGGCTGTCAATGAAGGGCTTTAAAAACACACAATAAAATCTTAAATTCAGTCCTAAAATGATCTGGGAGCCAGTGAAGAGAGGCAAGAACCGGGCTGATGTGATGTCCATGTGATCTGAATCCCATCAGGGCTACATATGACATCCTTCCACACCAGTTAATCTTGGCTAGGTGAACATCCCAGGTATGCCCTTTGTTTAATCCTCCTCCCTCAAACAGATTATCACAGGGTGTAAAATCAGCCTCACTCTGCTTATTGGAAGATGATGGTTGACATCGGCCAACAACTCATATCTCCTCCAGAGACAGCATTCACTGTTGAGCTCTCCAAAAGCGTTTTAGGCTCATCAACAAAATGTTAAGGAAGGAGGGTGCCCACTTGAAAACTCCTCTGTTTCAACTGTCCATATCACTTTGATATTGTGTTCACCATCAATCAGCAAGAAGAATTTCTTGTATCTGCTTTTACAAAGGATATTATATATCCTAGGTTTTTCAAATCTATATTAGACAATAATCAAAATGGCAGACCTGAGTTGAGGTATTGGAATTGGGATCAGGAGATAAAAAGTTGGATCCCTAATAACGAGACCTACTTTAGTTTAAAATTATTAACTTGTTGTTTGACAGGGAGCAATAAGCAAAGATGTAGCACAGACAAATCATGTTGTTTTCTAGCAGCCTGGTAGCAAATGTTCTGAGTCCTGTACTGTTATGCGGCCTTGGCTTTGGGAACCACTGCCTAAAAGGACTTAAGTGTCCTAAGGAGTATCCAGCATCCATGAACATCCACATGTGTGTTTGCATATTTTCTTATCTCTCTCTCTTATCTTTTTTTAAACCTGCCCCGCCCAGCAGCCTGGTATAGAGAATGAGGAGCTGGATACCATATTGTGCCAGACAAATTTTACTTTAACAAGAGAGTATTAATATACTCCTTTGTCTCTTATTATTTATTTAACTTAGACATGGGGATGGGGGATACAAACACCACACAAACAGACAGCTCAGAGAAAGGACAACAACTGCAAGAGAACGGGGAGGGGGGCTTGGGGTGGAGAAAAACAAAGAACAAAACAAACAAACAAAACAAAGAGACAACCAGATGAACAGCTCACATAGGAAGACAACTGAGAGAAATGAAAATGAGAAACAGTCAAGCAAAATAAATAAACAACAGAGCACAGCCATGAGAGCTGGAATAATAACAATTAATTTAAAAAGTAACTGAAAGAACTGTGCTCCAGCAACAGGCAGGCAAGACTCCCGTAGCCAAACGGGGTGGGAGAAACAAAAAAAATTGACTCTCAGACGGACCGCGACGCGAAAGACCCCGACCCAACCAACAAACGGAAAAAAACCGACCATCCAAATGGCAATTGACAATGCAATGCTGCCGGAACACAAAAGGCAGAACCCATGGCAGAGCGGCGCCTGGATTGACCGTGGCGCGCACACAACAGAGACCGGTACCCCCCCCCCCCCGCGCCCAGTACCCCACCGCCCACACTGCACATCCCGACAACTAACTTTATACTTAAGTTTCCAGAGGAGTCCGACAGCCGGCTGACAGAGAAACTGGGGAGCATGGATCTGAGGCCAACAAACCAGGAAATGCCTCGCACTACTAAACTAAACACCCAGCAACCATCCAGAGAGATGAATGGACAATCGCCCCACAATCCCTTCGCAGCCCTCTAAACCACTATCGGATTGACCCGCTAGGCGCCTCAAGACCTCCCCACCATCAGTAGCCAGGGCTCCCCACGACCCCCCAAAGTGCAAAGGACCCCAGACCACCTGTCCTGGGAGAGCTGCACTCTGCCCAATGGGAGAACAGCAGAGAGCCGTGGCGGGGAGAGCTGCCCTCCTCCTGGGAGCGATAACGCGGCAGGACCAGGGCCGACAGTCCCCAGCCCAGCCGGGGACCATCCCCCCCGTGTGCAGGCAGAGTCAGTGGCCCCCGAGCCCTGTGAACCCGAGGCCAGTCCCGTCCCCAGATGGGGGCCCAGCCCCCCCCAGGCAGCCACCCCCAAGCCACCCCCAACAACCATGTGACTACCGAATGCCCGCACTGTGAGAGACCAGGGGGAAGCAGTGGGAGCCCCATCCCTGCCGAAGAGGGCCCCGGCAAGGAGAGGAGACAATAGCCCCCCAGCCACTCCAGACATGAGCAAAAGTCTGGCAAAAACCCCAGGCCAGGCAAGGCGGACACCAACCCACGGCAACCCTGATGCCCCCGGGCTCCAGGGGCAGGACACGAGGCCAATGCTGGTAGCAAGACCCCTCGAGCACCACAAGCACCCTAGAGCCAACGACAACCCCGCCCAGCTTAGGATGGGTCCAGTGGGGCCCAGCCCCCCCAGAGCGCAGACCCAGAGATACCAAAGCCCCGAGCCCCAAGAAATTTAAACAAATCTCTGAGTAAACTGGCAGCCATGATATTTATTGTATTGACAAAAAATATTTATTTTGCATTATATGTTTTATTTAAGTTAATTTCAGTGTCATAAAGAGTGGCTTAACTTCCCCTGAAAATCTTGTCTTTGCTGACCTCGAGTGGTTTAATTTCCACCTTGCTGCAGTGATGGACAGGTGTACTCCAAGACCCAATGAGATCACTGTTGGATGTGGCTAAAAGTAAACAGAGATCACTTATGACCACGCTGGGTCTGACCTTTAAGAAACATTAGGATGACACCTGCCTCCCCCGTTTGCAAGTCACCACTACACTGAACAAGACCAGGGTCCTCATGTATAAAATATTGTGCAGCTTTCATACGGAAAGATGGCATACTCACAGAATTTGAAAAGTATGTAGGCACAGAAATATCCACATGTATAAAACCAGGCGTACGCCAGGTTCTGTGCGCCTTTCCTTTATACATCCCAATCAATGTGAAATTGAGCGCACATGCAAGAGCCACATACCCCAACCTGGCTCCTCCCATAAATGACTATGCAAATGACCATAAATATGCCAACGTCACCTCATAAGGTCCAAATTACAATGGCCGATCCTGCTGAAAAACACTGAGGGTAACAAACAGCAACAAACGCAAAACGACAGATTGGCAGAGTGTCACAATGGCAGTCAGTGCAGCTGGCTCAGAGACTCATAATGGCTGAAATAAAAAAACATGGTCTGACATAAAGTGGATGTCAAGAAAGGTGGGACAAGAGTTTTTTCTGAGGTGCTTGTGAGGTGGAAGTTATAAAGTACATATTGTTTGATGCAGCTTGTTCACAAACAAAAGAAAATTCATAGAGTTTAATAGCATTATATAATTCTAAACAAATACTTTAGGTAGAAAGTCTTTGTTAAAACACTATATAGGCTAATGTTGATTCAGACACAGACCTGTCGGCTCCCGCTGCTAACAGCCGACTGCCAGAAACAGTGGTTATAGCCTACTGGTATTTGTACCGTGATGGCACGGTTCCGTCAGGTTGGTCTGTCTAATGCTGGACCCAGTTCAGCACACAGATCCAAGAGCACAACTCTAAGGAATCTAAATCATGCATTAGACAGTCATCATCATTGACCAAGAAATCTTCATGGAGAGGATATTATTAAAAACTACTGACGCTCTCTTCTGCAATTATTGAATGCTATTTGATGTTATCCCAGATTTTTACAATGATGATAATTCTTTCCGTTAGCTGAGTTAAAGTCTGAAAAGGACTAAAGCTAAATTCACGTAACATCAGGGAAAGGCGAGCCTGCACCCTGCCGCCCGACGTTGTCTTGGCTTTAGGCTGGCAGGTCCACAACGTACCATGAGTGCCCGTGGTGTGGTATACACTCCGGCCCTCCCCTCTACGTTCCAGGGGGCTGATGAAACATTTAGCAGACATTGATTTGAGATTTGAGATTTGAGTTGGCAGTTGGCTCATATCTTTTACAATTGAAAGGTGCAATATGGATATATAAATATCACTAGCGCGAGCACAAATAACACTGCTGGTCGAATGTTTAAATGATAAAGTGATAACATGTGATATGAAGTAAAATTAAATATGTGAGAGGCATCATTATCTATTCCTCTCACATTCCATTTTTTTTATATTAAACATCCACATAGGCTACATGATCAAACTTTTAGTGTGTATCAACGGACATAATTAGGTTTTCCATAGGCTACTTCATGCATGGTAACTGGAGTAGAAACGTTATTTTTGAAACATTTGGTGAGTTTTGGCACTCAGATAAAGGTTTGCAGAGGGTCCACAAATCCTCATGATAGTTCAAGAGTTTGCGCGACGGCCCGCACATTCTCACGTCAAGTTCGTTTATGTACATCCCACGTGTGCGTGAAAACCAGCATACGTAACCATTTTGTGTGTAGGCAGCGTTTATACATGAGGCCCCAGTCAGGCAAACCTGAGCTGGAACACCTACGTCACAGTATACTGCTAACTACCAACATGTCATGTGTATGTCAGAGTGCTAAAATAGTTAGAAATGGTCACACATAAACACTCAGATACTTAATTTTTGAAAAAGTATAATCAAACTACAATGCAGTCCCATAAAATAGAGCAGTGTGTGTGTGTGTGTGTGTGTGTGCATAAAAATTAAAGCCCTCACCTTCAACTCTCCCTGGCTCAGCTTCCCCTGTAAGAAATTAGTGTAGCTGATATTTCCTTGGTAGGACAGTTCAGTTTTGGCAACTTGTGAAATTAAGTTGATAAATGTTTGCCCTATTCCTTGCACTGTAGTCGGAGGACAAATCTTCTGTGCAGCATTCAAGGATATCATTGATGATATTGGTTTTAAGTCCAGTAGTCTGGTAGAGGCCCAGGCTGATAAGAAGGGCAGCAAGAGGAAGTGGAGGATGATGATGCTGGTATTAAAGAACTACAGACAATTAGAAACACATGAGAAAGTGTTATTTCAGAGCATATATATAAGGACATTTTTAAGACACAGATCAGTAAATTTCTTTTATTCTAAAAAAAAAAAGCCTTAACATCCAGAAAGGTATCAGTAAACCTGCTTCGTAGAACAGGCCACTGACGATAGTGAAAATGCCCCAATTTGTTGTTGCCAAAGACCATAAAAGGAATGTTTTTCTTGTTTTTCCTTTTAGCGATTCTGTGATTAGCTAACGCAGGCTGATATCAACAAATCCTTTAATGTTTAGTTGACGTTCCCATTTACAGATGACAAGGTGAGGCTCCACATATATGCTGAATAACTGATATCTAAACTCTGTACTTTTCAAACACTCAGTACCGTGTACTAGAGACCTGCGCGGGACTGTTTTCTTGATCCCACTCCCGTTGATTTTGTGACCATTACCGCCTGCTCCCGCAACATGTGCGTTACTCTACCGCTCACACCCGCTAACATTGTGACATGCAGAGTAAAAAAGGACATAAATGTTTGGGCTATGCTAAACGTTCAGAAAACCCAACGTAAATCATTGCATTCATTTTTGTCAGTAAGATTCAAATGTAAGAGTCAAATTTCAGACTTGCCTTGCTTTGGTCTTGTATTGTATAAGCCCGTGTGACGGAAGCCAGCGAAGCTGTGCAGTGAGTAAACCTCACTCCCCGACACCTTAAGACACGCACTGGCGACCAGCGCCTTTGGCCACGGGCTTTGGCCTACTTGTCAGTGTGTCCGCCTCCCGTATCCGAGGTCACCGGTTGGAGTTAGGCTCTTGCAGTGCATTCTCGGGAGCAGCCCCATACACTCACTTTCAACTTCGTTTGTTGACTCCATCTTATCAGCACTACTGCGGGACCCGCAGTATATTTATATTTAAGTTAAAACCGCCCGCTCCCGCGCGATTTGTGTTAGCTCCCGTGAGATCCCAATCCCAATGCATCTCTCTACCGTGTACCACTGGCCCCTAGCAGGCCCTCTCTTGCCTCTCACAAGCCTGAAGCATGCAAGTGTGTTAAGTTGAGCACATCATTTACATACTTAGCTCTTGTGGACAGTTATTTGCTGCTGCTATAGCACACAAAGATGTTCATTTCCCAAGCAATGTGTTTCCATTCACAGTCCCGGTAGCTTATTAAGTTGAATGAAAAAGCTGTTTTTAGGCACAATCTCCTTTTCGCCCATTTGTTTAAAGTATTTTTTCCAGATTTGAGTTGTAGTTAACAGCTAAGCTAACAGCTGGAAATTCAAATAAGAATGATTGGTTGTCTCCGGGTTGTTATGAGAGGACATTATTATAAGGTTGAAGCTTTCCCAACTTTCATCAATAACAAATCAGTAAATAAACTAAATTTCTATATCCTATTCGAATTTTAATGCCTTGAAATCAAAATAGATATAAATAATATATTTTATTTGATCAAACTCAATCTTATATTCAAAATGTGGCAGCACAGCAAATATCAAATTAAACAGTTTACATAACTTTGACACTGAACTCAGAAGATATTGCGCCACAAGTAGTAAATGAAGTAGTGATGGGAAAAGTCACTCTTTTCAAAGACTCGCGTCACCAAATATCGTTCATTAAAATGAACTAATCTTTTTTTGTGTCATTTGGTTCATTTGGTTCATTTTAACTAGGCTGGTTATTGCGGCGCTGCAGTCTTCTAGTGGGCGATTTAAAAAAAAACATTACAGTTCTCAAACACAGAAGGCTTGCTCTAATTGACAAAGTATAATGCACAAATTCACCTCTTGATCTTCCTATATCATGGTTCTGTAAAGCCGCATGGAGCCACAACCAAATTCAAACCATGTAAAAACCACAGAAATATGTTGTCAATATTCGATTAAGCCACTACTCCGGTTATATCTGTCCATTTTCACAATCTTTCTTGAGTATACTACCAGACCAGCCACACACATATATATATATATATATATATATATATAATTATAATTACTATAACTATATCTCTAAGGCTACTGTATGAATGAGCACTTAACGTCTATCCATGAGTAAAATCTATATACTGTATTAACATCAGATTTACAGGGAATATATTGAAGTAATAAGCTTGACAGACTAGATAAATAAAACACACTCTTATTAAAATTTAACAAATGTAATAATAATCTCAAACACTGCAGGTAGTTCACCAGTCAGGAACTGTGAAACAACAGCACGGCTTTGTCGATAAATAAAAAGTAAAAGTTAAGTTGCGTTCTCTGGTGGACCGGATCAGCTGTTAGCTGTAAACAAACCACAGGGCTAACGCTAACATTGATATGTGGCTGTGTTTTAATGGTTTAATGTCCGGGTTGGTTTGTTTTGGAGAGGAGATGACCTCTGTGGTAATTCAGCTCCCGGTAGAACCCTGTCAGGGCTCTGAAGTGGAGCGGACCCAGAACAACTCTCATCAGCTGTGGGCTGTAAACACTAGCAGGACTAAAGTTACGGTGCGGCTGTGTTTAAACTATAACTTAGCACAACATCACTGCGCTGTAATAATGTTATGCTTTATAAAATGTCACATAATTAACAAAATAGCTATATAATGTCAGTCCAGTGACTGTTACCTGACAGCAGACTAGTTCATTCCTGCTCCACAGTAGCCGAGATGTCACGTGAAAAATTAACGACTCAAACCCAGAGACCCACAGTTATGAGTCCTGAACTAATCAATTCTGTTTCCTGTGCTGACGGAGCCCATGCAGCTTCTGTGTAACGACTGAACGTAAGAGTCCAAGACTATTCACGCATGCGTGAAAATGAGCGAATCATTCATTGAGACAACCCGTTCCTCCTGAGTCACATACAAGATTAGGTCAAATGAACGAAATGTTCTTTGAACGACACAACACTAAAATGAAGCAGTTCATAAACAGTGACCAGTAGCAAAGTTACCAAGGAGTCAAAAGGTGGATGAAATGCTGCCAAGTTTTAAGTTTTCTCTGTGGCTGACACATTAAACCAAAGTTTCTCCAGATGTAGGTTTTCTTAGCCACAAGTAAAAATGAAAACCCTTTCAGATTTCATGGATTCTAGCAGCACCACACCAGTTCAAAGGGTCTAAATAGAGCAGTTAGTGGGGCTACAGTGAAATCACTGCACAACAAACAAACAAAGACCTCAACAAAGTGATCAAAAGTCAGACAGACAGACAGATTGGCAAAACAATGGTAGCAATGCAAGTGTTATACTGGATTGTAGTGTTGAAAAGGTGGCTAAGCCCCAAGGTGAACCTTTCAATTCCAACTCTACTCTCACAGCTATGGTGATGAGTTTAGTCTTCTGACAGAAAGACTGAGATCGAAATGTGTTTCCTTCACAGAATGTTTGGGCTCACCCTTAGAAACATGGTCAGGAGCTCAGACGTTCAGAAGCAACTGCTGCCCTTTTGTATTGCAAAGAGCCAGTTGAGGTGGTTTGGGCATCTGGTCAGGATGTATCCTGGAGCCCTCCCTCTGGAGATTGTCTGTGCACATCCAACTGGGAGAAGACCACTGGGCAGACTGAGAACATGCAGCAGGAATTACATATTGCACATTCTGCCTTAGGAGCCCCCAGAAAGAGCCAGAGGATGTGGCTAGGAAGAGGGCCATCTGGACTTCCTTTCTTAGCCTGCTGCCACCTCAACCTGGACTCTGTTATGTCCCTGAAAGTAGATAAATAGAATGATGGATGATTACAATTTATGACATAACTGATTAGACAATGATGCTCATATTTCAGTTTTAAAACCTACCATTCAAGTTCAGGCTTGAGGCTCTGCTGAGGTTCACTGGGTTCATAACAGTACACCAGAGTATGTCAGCTCTCAAGGGGAAGAAGACTGGGAAGACTAGAGTGTAGAGGTTGGTGGTGGGTTGTGCTTGTGGTCTGACAAGTGAAGGACACCCTCACACACACACACGCACATTTATATATATATATATATATATATATATATAAGCTTGATATATACACAGCTCATTCCATCAATTCTGACTCACCGATCTGTTCATGTGGAAATTAGGAAAATCAGTCATTGCCAGTCCTATCCTATTATGTATGACTTCTCTCTTGCCGTCACTGTTCTCTTTTTCTCACAGCTGAGGATTGAAGCTGTTTGTTGTTGCCATATTTAGGTCCAAGCTTCCATAGACTTTCACACAATTCAGCATCACTGACTAAAATATACCCTGAAACAATCTATCTTTACAATAATAAACACACTGTTTTGTGTGTAGTTTTGCGTAATTTCCTTTGTCACTTTTCACGTTTGAATTTTTTTAAGACTATAGCTCTAGTTCTGCCTTATCAGTTCTTTTTTTTATAATCCACCGAGAGTCTGACAATGTTACAGGAGTGCCATGCTAAATCAGTGGAGATGTACGGAGCTGCTGGAGTCAGGATTTGGTTAGCCTAGCTAGCTAAGCATGAAGACTGGAGCCCTGGGGGAAACAGCTTGGCTGGCTTTGTCCTGAGGGAAAAGATGTGCCTATCAGCAGTGCTAAATTGATTAACATGTTGTATCTTGTTTTTTTGATCCGTACATAAACATAAATGTGAAAAGGGCCATTTGTGGTTGTAGGTTGAATTACGTGCTGTAACTACATATTGGTGAGAGGAGTTTGCTGGAGCAGGTAGCGGTTTTCAGTCCAGAAAGCAGCTGCTTTCAGCAAGAAGAAGGTTTAAAAGAAAAACATTACAAAGCCCTTAATAAATATGGTGTATTCAGAATTCCATGTGAAATGTTAAACAATTTCTGACTATTTCATGACTTCTGTTGTGGTCATGTAACACAAATGAACGAACCTAATCAAACTCAGGATTGACAAACTCTGACCGTCTACACTGGTGTTAAACGGTACTACAACGGTGGATACGATGTTGGTTAGCTTAGTCGGTGTTAACTTAATTGGAGTTGGTTTTTTTACAACAGCGCATGCTCCGTATTTCTCCAGAAGAATGGACGTTGATTGTGTCAGGATATGATGAATGTAAAGACACGTTAACGGCTAAATCTAATATTGTGGCGGCTGACAAAATATGTAATATGATTAAGATGTAAAGGTACAACTGCACACAAGGTCCATTGTAATAGGAAGAAACGAAGCCAGCGGAGAGGGGTAATAATCCAAGACAAAAATTTTTCCAAGATTGATCTACAAGTAAACAACTTGAATATTCTCTGACATTACAGTCACACATTTATGACATTTATACAAGGCTTCAACATCACACACACACACACACACACACATCTGCCGTGTAGCCTATTATGCATGCAGTGGAAAGTTATATTAGACTTTCCAATCGGGTTCAGCAGTGAGGAAATACTCGTGAGTTTAGCCCACAATCACTATCATGCACCTTAGAGACTTTGCCGTGGATTGGGCGTATTCAGAAGAAAACACCAGTGATTTGTGACTTTAATTTAAGGGAATTTCCGATTTTTCCGATTCTATTAAATTTGACACTTTCATGTAGAGTCTAGATTTTTTTCTCGGTTTATTAACCCCCACCCTGGCTCTGTATTTTTTGGACACGTAAAATAGTCAATCTAAACACATAGGAAAATTCAATTACAGCCTACAGATGGGCTACATCTAAGAAACTGTCCCATTAATTAATTAAGATCTCCTCTCTAAAATTACAGAGGTTGCAGGGCTCGCTGTACGAATGTAAATAACTTATTTCAGCTGCAACCGCAGTGGAACAAGGATGAAACCTAAATTTATTTTATCAAGTGGTGTATTAATATCCTACTTCTAATCATTAACACTGAGTACAGATGGTGTGGAGTCCACGTATACATAACCTGCTTGGAGCAGTTTAGAGATGCAGCGTAAACTGCCATGGCAACAGACCTCGGTTAACACCTATCCACCTGTGGTAGTATGGGTTAATCAGGAAGTTACACCCAACGTCACAAAGTTACTCCTGAAGTTACCTGGATAAGCCCGCTTCGTAGTACAGGCCACTGTAGATAGTGGTAAAAACAAAACATGCTCCCTTTGCCTGTCTGAATATAGATTCTACCACCACTCACCCCCTATAACACCATATGCCAGTGTGTATACACTGTACTTGCTCTTGTGTAAACATATATACACAAAAGCTTGTTTGCACATTAATGCCCACTTTGTGAACACATGAAAACATTCGCGACTGAATATTATGATAGGTTTTTACCAGAATATGTTTTTATGACTAGTAAATATATAATACTAGAAATTAATATCTTATACACACAGTAATACATATGATCACATTACAGTAAAGGCGTTCTCATGCCCTGTACATAGTTGCATAACCTAAACAGAGCTATTTAAGACATTACAGGGTCATAGCAGAGCTATTTACAAGGCTATTACTTTCTGTTTATTTATACCATGGCAGGGAGCCTATTATATGAATGGGATAAAAATATGCCTGGTTGACAAATGGCTCTTCCTCCATGTCTATCATCTCCTTTCTGTGGCCCTGCACTCTTCTTGTATCCTACATTGGACAACCCTGGGGAAGGGTTATATATATGTGCAAAGCTACAGAATATCACTGGTCAGCCATTGTTTTAGCAGTTGGAACCTTGAATGGGTGAATGTTGACATGTAGTGTTATGTCCCGCAATGCACGAATCCAGGTGGCACAGGTAAAGACTATATATTGCAAATGCAGACAAACACACAGGCAGAGGTACAATTGGGGCGGCTGTGGCTCAAGAGGTCAAGCGGGTTGTCGGAAGTTCAGTCCCCGACTCCTCCAGGGTGTCCACAATAGTCAAAACGGCAAATTGCCCAAATTGCCCACAATGGCTGTTCTATCGGTATATGAATGTGTGTGAATATTAGTTTCTGTTCAAGTACTTTGGCTCGTGTGTGAATGGGTGAATGTGATGTAGTGTAAAAGCGCTTTGAGTGTTCAGAAGACAGGAAGGCGCTATACAAATACAGACCATTACTTTTACAAAAACGCTAGGCAGTTTACTATGGTCGGAAGATAGCTGGGTCTGCAGGGAAACTAACACGGAGAAAACGCTGTCACAGGGAACAAGTAGATTCAGTCTGTAGTAAACAGGGCTGACTGTATAAAGTTATTGACCTAATTTAGAACATAAAGGATGTAAACGCAGTATATGTCTATGCAGAACGTGGGCTTTCACTGTGTATTTAATATTAGAGGATGTAAAGGGATGCATGGTGGTTCTGATTACTAACAGCTGACCAAGCACTGATGAGCACACAGATATTTTCATGCCTACTTTTATTTTTACCACCAGCCCATGCTGGAATCTGGGAACTCAAGCAGACTTACTGTTTTTGCTATGCTCATAAAAGTAATACAAAAACATATAAACCAGTCCACATACTTTTGACCATGTAGTGTAATTGGCCCGAACGTTTTCTGCCTGGAAAACATGAATGATTTTGATGTGTAAGGGTATTTGTTATGATCATTTTCTCGTGGTCATTTTCTATCAATTTAAAAAAAAACAAAAAAAAAATAAACAACTATATTATACAACTATATTATTATTCATTATTCATTATTTTACAACTGATTATGTTCTTCTTTCCCTGCAGGATTCGGCCCATGCACCCAGGTCAGAGCCAGCAGTATGTTATAAAGCCCAAATACTACCACACACACCACACACAGACGCATGTCCAGTCCCATCCTGAGAGGCCGATCCCCCTTACAGTGGGGCACAGCCCTATCCATGGTGAGTAAGTCTCCCTACAGATCAGCTTTTTATTTTCATTTGGGTATGTTAATGATGTTCTTGAAGAGGGAACATTTCAGAAAACTGTGCTTTGGAAAAGATCTTGGAATGCATTGTACTGGCTTCCAGACAGCCATTGGTTTCCATTTATGTCAGTATGGTCAGAAAATGAACTTTAAGCTACTTGAGGTCCATCACAGTGAACATAATAAGTGCTCTTATTATTGCCAAAGCTTACTGGGCCTTAAAGATGAAACAGTCTGAAAATTTCACATCATGATTACAATGAAGTGATCACAGTCATCAGTATAGGCTGTATTGTTAAAATGTGCTGATACACACATGGAAACCATTTCACCAAGTTTCATATTGAAAACCACAAATACAATTTTTTTTTTTTGCATAGACAATAAAATAAAAACAGCCAATATCTTATGTAAACCATGACAGCCATATCAAAATGATTAAGCATTAAAATTAAATGTTATGAATTTATAAAGTATAATGCAATGGCCCCATGCTTAAGAAGACAGTGACAGTAACTGCAATGAGCTCAACATTTGATATAAATACAGAGTAGTCTTCTACAGGAGTCTGTAATAATGTTATGACTACTGCTAGCAAGTCAGACAGACAAACCATGACATGTTCCCTCATTCGGAAGTCCACATATCACGTAGTGCATTAAATGTTAACATCCTGCATTCGCTAGCCGCTGCCATTCAAGGTTCCCTCAGCACTTCTATAAAAACCAAAATACAACCACATGAGGACTAGGCTGAAAACGCTGTCACTGCCTTTCGCAATATTTTAATTGTCCCAGTACAAAGCCACGCTGAATGCTGCGTCTGGGAGACTGTTTGGGAGACTGCTAACTTTGGTTGATACTGGACTCTGTTTACTGTTTTTCAAAGCACGGTAATTGATTAAGGTTTTAATCATAATCATAATTCAAATTTGTAATGGTAATACTAACCCTTTTTACCGTGGTTTATGATGAAACTTACAGGGTAAGTTCCAGTGACTAGTGAACAGAGACTGCAGCTCTGCAGCTTCTCAACATAAAAGCGGAGCTACTGTGTTAACCCACCAAAAATACACACACTGACACACACACAAAACACAACTGCTGGCCTGAGCAATGCTAGACAGATAGCGAACAAAAATTCCAGAAAACCATAAGTAAGGCTGACTGAGGCTTTACTGATGGTCGTTTCTGTAAAACTAAACAAAATAATAGAGCCCAACAGATATGACACTTTTAAGTCTGATACCAATTTCGATATTTGAGTATTTTAACATCTGATAGCTGATAAATCGGCCGATATTCTTCTCCCCTTATTTTAAGAAACATATAACATAAACAAAGACTATTCCTAACCTTTGTTATGTTGAGACTTCACCAAGATACCATGACGTAATGCGGTTTAAAAATAAACTTGTATTGTTAGAAAAAGTACAACAAAATATTAAAGTTTTGATAAATAAGAGTCAAATGTATAAAACTACAGAACACATTTTTAAAATATCTGATTTATTATAAATTATGGAGTACTACTACTAATAAACATTAAATAGTATATGTATTGTGTGGGCCAGCGAAACTATAAAAAATAACAATATAGTACTACTAAAACTAATAATACTATATATCATCTCTCATGTCATTGCTATAATGGTAAACAGGGCTCTCCTACATAGGCAAATAATTATTTATATATATGTATTTTGTAACCCATGCAGTAGTTATTACCTTACATATTGAATTAATCTAACACTACATGACCGTCTACAACGAGGACCTGCAACTGTGTGTTAGATACTTGTTCAGCTCACGTTTAATCATTTCTGACACGCCGACTGTAACTAGAGACACTACAGTGGAATCACTCTTTAATGTTAGCGCTCCTCCACTGATAAACAGGGCATTAGCTTTGTGGCTAATTTAGCAACAGGCAGCGTTATCTGCTGTTGGCGATGTTAGAAAATATTTAGAAGTAATAGATAAGAGAGAAATGAAGGGACCGGCCCCTAGAACTGCCAAACTGTTTCAAAACTAAATCTACAATCACGTCTGTCAGCAGCGTAGCCTCCAACACTAGGTTACCATAACATTAAGCCGATAATTACTCCAAAACGATAAATCGGTCGGCTCTACAAAATACAATACAAAGCAAATATCAGTATACAGCAAATATAGCACATATCCATAGAGTATGAACTAAAGAGTTAGTTTAATTTTCTCACACTGTTCTCACAGACATATCTTCTCCAAGGCTCGACCGAAAGGAGAGAACTGTGTCGCATGCAAATGGTATGAAAATTAAACACTACTGTCGACGTCCACTGGGGGTCAGTAATGTCAATAAAACAGGACGCATGACTACTGGCAATCCTTGACAATTGATTTGACTGTGTAAATCCTTTGTAAAACACAGCGAATGAGTTGGTTAGCAGAATGAAACAAAACCAAACTGGCATGCCAGTCCTTCTCCCCACAGCGTTTAAGCAGCCTCTCGGTGCAGATTCAGTCCTTGTCAAAGCACGGCCTGAACAGCTCTGCGGATATGCACCCATACTCAGTAGCAGAGAATACAGAATTTAAGCACGTGCTTAAAAATATGCACAAAGTGCTTGCGCACTGCTATAATGTGTCTTCATCGTTGCATGTTAGTCAGTTCATTGGGGTGTCTTGTAAAAATGAAAACAAGCTACAGTTGCTCAGTCAGATTACTGACATTTGTGCTATTTGTTTATGCTATTTTTTTTTTTGAATACAGCATGCCAGTATTTGAGCGCCTTAAATGTTACAGTAAGAATTATGGCCAATGAGTCACTGTTGAACATTTATAACGTAAATATCTCAAAACATATGATGAAATGCTATTTTCAAAATATATTTGTTTCTCCTGCAGTATTTAACACGTACTGAACCATGACCCCAAAACCCAGGTACATATCAAACCATGAATTTTGGGTACCGTTACACCCCTGATATAAAGGAATCATTTCAAACCAATGCCTGCAAGAAAGGAACACATAAAAGAAAAACTTCAATTCTTCAAAAACAGCATTCTTCGAAAAGTTGTGAGCTTTAATTGAATGAAATAATTTGTAGTTAGTAGGAGATTTCTCGTCAGGTTAAAAGCTGTCTCACAAGACTGTTGACAGTTTTAACACAGTCTCATCCCACACATCAATATTCCCACGCAGTAAAATACAAATGTATAAGTGATAAGCTCGTATCGCAGAGCGAATCCACTCCATCCAGCTGATACGAAACAAAGCAATTAAAAATTAATTAAATTAATTAAAAGCATTATAAAAATGGTAAACAGAAATAAACTATATTCAATGGAGCAGTGCTATGAATCTGAGTTTAAGAGTTTTGAGTCTGATAGCTTGGGGGGAAAAGCTGCTCTGCAGTCTGGTGGTGCGGCAGCAGAAACTTCTATATGTCTTCCCAGAAGGCAGCAGGGTGAACAGGCTGTGGCTGGGTGGGTACTGTCCTTTAGTATCCTTTGGGCTCTGCAGACACCTCACCTCACCGATATCACTGATGTTCAGGAGATGGGTACCAATGATCTTCTGAGCAGTTTGAATCCCCCCCTGCAGAGCCCTCCGGTCCTGGGCCGTGCACATCCCATGCCAGTTAGTGATGTTTCCAGTCAGGATGCTTTCTGTTGCTCCTCTGTAAAAGCTGACAAGAACTTGGCGTGGGAATTTAGTCTTCTCAAGCTTCCTCCAGAAATACAGTCGAGTCTGAGCTTTCTTCACCAGCGTGGAGATGTGAGACGACCACGTCAGGTTCTCTGTGATGCTGATTCCCAGGAACCTGAAACTGTTCACCTGCTCCACCTCAGCTCCACTGATGGAGACAGGAGTGTGTCTTCATCTCTTTTTTCCTGAAATCAACGATCAGCTCCTTAGTTTTGCTGACGTTGAGCAGTAGCTTGTTCTCTGAGCACCAGTCAAGTTGAGGGTTTCTGTCGTGGGCGTACAGCTGAACAGGAGGGGGCTGAGCACACGGCCCTGGGGGGCTCCGGTGTTGAGCACTAGAGTGGAGGAGGTGAGTCCACCAATCCGAACTGTCTGGGGTCTGTTTGTGAGGAGGTCCAGTATCCAGCTGCAGAGTGTTGTGTTTAAACCCAGAGTGCAGAGTTTGCTGATCAGCTTCATGGGGAGATTGTGTTGAACGCTGAGCTGAAATCCACAAACAGCATTCTGACGTAGGTGTTGTTTTTCTCAAGGTGTGTGAGGGCTGAGTGGAGGGCAGTGGAGATGGCATCCTCTGTGGATCTGTTGGTTCTGAAAGCAAAGTGCTGAGGGTCCAGGCTGGCTGGGATGTTGTTCTTTATGTGCTGAAGAACCAGTTCCTCAAAGCACTTCATCAGAAAGGGGTGAGAGCCACAGGGCGGCAGTCGTTCAGACCGGACACTGCAGACTTTTTAGGTCCAGGATTGATGGTGGCTGTCTTGAAGCAGGTGGGAACCCTCTCCTGAGACAGTGAGATGTTGAAAATGTCAGTAATAACATCAACTAGCTGATTGGCTCTGGTTTTTAGTACACGGCCCTGGATGTTATCAGGCCCAGCTGATTTACTCATATTCACTCTCAGCAGGACTCTCCTCACATCTGCTGTGGATACTGACAGGGGCCGGTGAAATCCACCTTTGCACCGTTCAGCAGCTGGGAGGTTATTAGGAAGCAGAATGAAATACTTTAATATTATATTGAGGGGAGATCTAACTCCTGACCTAACACTACTTTAATTTCAGTACCTTGTAGCATCAACTCCAAATATCACAGAAAAGTATTCACTGAATTTAACAAAAAGTGCATTGAATTACAATCTCTATCTCTTTAACTTGTATTAGTGTCCTCTCTGAATCCTGGAAGTAGCCTGTTTTATAACCCAGAAGAATGTGAAAACACAATGTTTGATCAAACATATTAATTATGTGAACATAGGTAAACTCTTAGGGCAGCTTACTCTGAAATTAATTTACTTTTATTCATTTAGCTGACACTTTTATCCATTATCATGATAGTCTACCCATAAGTTGTTGAAAGATTTCACTAAAAGCCATAAATGTCAACCTGCTGCTGATGCTAAAGAAAAAAAAAATCAAGGGAATCCCTAATGTCGGTAGGTTTCTTTCTCTCGGGGACCATGAATGTTTGTATCAAATTTTATGGCAATCCATGCAATACTATATACTATACTACTATATGTATTTATACTATATTTTAAGTGGTGGACCAACTGACTAACAAACTGACATTGCAATGCTGCTAGTGTGGCTAAATAAAGAAGGGAGAGAAAACTTCTTATGCCTCTTATTTTAATGGGGGTTGAATAGTGGGAATAGAGATCCCAGTATTTTTTCACTTAAAATGACAGTTTACAGTTCAGCTGTGTGGCAAAATGATTTTTAGAGGAGTGTAGTGAAGAGCAAAGCCTGCAAATAAACTATGCACACAATTCAGCAAGTGGTTCATTCAGATATGAAGACCTCCATCCAAAATCAGAGCATTAGGGCAGTTTGCAGAGTGAGAGTCAGCAGGTGAAGCATCAAGTTCAGGCACCAGCTGCTTGAATGTTTCAACAAAATGTCGAAGTATAATGCTCCTTTTCTGCAAACCATTGAAACAACAGGCCAAAATGGCTGCATGTGACATATTTTCCTTCCTTGCCACTCGACAATATCCTCAGGTCAGCACTAATGCATTAAGATGGTGAAAGGCTCCCATATAACCACTCAAATAGACAGCAGGGGTACAGCCAAATAGACAAGCATAACACATCTCCGACTGAACTGTTGCCCGTTGAGTTGCATTGTGGGTGCCAGGTTGACACGGAAGAAAAATTTGTGGAATAAAAAGAAAGCATCTCTGGTTGTGCTGCATCCTTTTTAAACTGTTAAATGTAAATCTGATAATGTTATAGGAGTGCAATGCTAAATCTGTAGAGTATTATTTTAAGAAGATACGATTCTGTATGGTTAGCACTGTGTTTGTCAAAGAGCACTTTTATGAAAAATTGTTGCTGTACTAAAATACTACCACCTAATTAATGAACATGAGTAACATGAAACAGATAATTCAGATGTCATTTTATAATTATCATTAGTTACGTTTCCAAAGTCAAACTTTGGTTGTGGCAAGACATCCTGGGAATTTCAGTAAAAGTGAGATATACTGTATAGCCAAGAAGTAATCCTTTTTTAAATCATGGGAAAACCTTCAGCCCCAATTATACACTTTCCACACATATGCACAAAAACACATCACATGTGCTCTAACACTGAGGATAGGGAGAGAATGTGGAACTTGCAGATGGGCAGGAACAGGATTTGTTCAAATTGCAGCTCCAGCAGTAATGGCATGAAGACTTAAGCATTGCCTGCTGGTTGGGCTGTCGAAAATGAATTATTAGTCTCATTTTCTGAGGGCAATTTCAGACAAAGGCAGGGAGTGTAAGAGTTAGGATGGAAGAGATGGAATAATATAACTATGTCATCTGGGGAGAACCCCTCAATTTTCTGAAACAAGTGCCTGAATAGATATGAACTGGGGGAGGCTCTCTATAACAGAGCTTCTGGATACCTGTTATTTACCCCACATTTAAGTCTCTCTGCTACTCAACAGCTTTGCCACAGAAGACACATTGTCTCCCATTTATAGTTTAAAGTTGAACTCAGTGCTAAATGGCTGCTGACAAAGAAAAGCATGAATAGACCGCTGCCAGAGACCCAGAGGGTGACACTCTATTACTTACGTCCTTGTGCGTTATATAGACAAATGCCTAATACACCATATTTCCCAACACCTTCAACTATATAAGGCTTGGGTTCCTATGACGGGTCCCATTGGCTTGTGGAATTCACATTTTTATGAGACACTTCATTTCTGAGCTGCCCAAACCAAGTTTTTTGGACCAACTTTGGCTGGCAGTCAAACGCTTATAGACCTGACAGATCAACAACAGCTATAATTCACCAGCTCTTGGTTGGTTATTGTGGCTTGTCATAAATTCAAGGCCGAACTCAAACGTCAGACTCGGCAGTATGTATCTATGAATAAGTCAATATTTTCAGAGAATCTGTAGACTGCAGTTTAAGTGGTTGTGCCTCTGGCCACAACTAGACCGACTGACTTAGGGATATTAATGGAGAGGTCAGCAGACAGAACAGAGTTGATGCTTAACTTTGCAGCACTGCAAACTCAAGCAGACCCAACCCCAGTTTCAAAATAATCTCCTCAGCTCAGTTTAATTTCAGCTAGCAGTTTGTAAATGCCAGAGACATGGCCAGACATCAAAGGTAGAGGGGGAAATGGGACACAGACACACAGAGGGGAGAAAGCAGCCACCAAAATGTCAAAACAATTCATATTCAATACATTTGTGGAGGATCCTGACAGAAATGACTTTTGTATGGCTTCCAAATAAATTTGGCAAGGCCTTGTCTTATTTCAGTTTAAATGCTTGCCGTATTTGAAACATCGTTCATCGACCAGATTGTGGCCTTAGATGGTCTGAGTGTTCATATATTGAACCTGTGCAGCTTTCCAAATTGTGATACCAGAGTACTCTGCACAAGCCCACTCCACTGGCCTCACACACACCAAACTTAAACATGGAATGTTGAGATAATGTGGACTATAATAAATAATTGGAGAGCCGCACCTCCAGCATGGCTGCTGTTGTTATACATATTCACAAAATATACTGTAAACGATCCCAAACATGAACTGTCAGTTGCACATGCTTCAGCTACCAGCCTGATATCTGCCGTTTAGTCGACTCCTGTAGCTTCACCTCTCGAGATAATTACCTGGTCAACAAACACAAAGTGTGCAATGTCATTTTTCACTCTGTCCCACTCCTAGATGTGACTGTTAAATTCACTATGACAGTCAGGACCAGCTAACCACCTGGAGTTAATAGACAAGCCTACTTGTCCCCTCTGCGGTGTGTGTGTGTGTAAATGCAAATGTAAATGCTCCGTACTTGTATAGCGCCTTTCTAGTCTTTTCGACCACTCAAAGCACTACATCTGCATTCACCAGTCATACACATTCATACACTGAGCCTAAGTGCTCAAACGGAAACTAACATTCACACACATTCATACACTGAGCCTAAGTGCTCAAACAGAAACTGACATTCACATGCATTCATACACTGAGCCTAAGTGCTCAAACAGAAACTGACATTCACACGCATTCATACACTGAGCCTAAGTGCTCAAACGGAAACTAACATTCAGACACATTCATACACTGAGCCTAAGTGCTCAAACGGAAACTGACATTCAGACGCATTCATACACTGAGCCTAAGTGCTCAAACGGAAACTAACATTCACACACTGAGCCTAAGTGCTCAAACGGAAACTAACATTCAGACACATTCATACACTGAGCCTAAGTGCTCAAACAGAAACTGACATTCACACGCATTCATACACTGAGCCTAAGTGCTCAAACGGAAACTAACATTCAGACACATTCATACACTGAGCCTAAGTGCTCAAACGGAAACTGACATTCAGACGCATTCATACACTGAGCCTAAGTGCTCAAACGGAAACTAACATTCACACACTGAGCCTAAGTGCTCAAACGGAAACTAACATTCAGACACATTCATACACTGAGCCTAAGTGCTCAAACGGAAACTGACATTCACACGCATTCATACACTGAGCCTAAGTGCTCAAACGGAAACTGACATTCACACTCATTCATACGCTGGCGGAACAGCGGCAAATCGGGGTTCAGTATCTTGCCCAAGGACACTTCGACACACAACCAAGGATTGAACCGCCGACCTTCTGATTAACGGCTAACCCGCTCTACCTCCTGAGCCACAGCCACAGCTGTGTGTGTGTGTGTGTATGTGTATGTAGTGTATTCATTCATGTTTACAGGACTGTCGTGACTCAAGACAGCTCATGTAGCTTCAAACGTGCGCTGAGTACACATTTTTCACCCAGTGAAAAAACATTCACGTCAATCGAATTAATTTGAATCGTCCAGTACAAGCATAATACCTTGTTTTGTTTTCATCTTTTGCTTCTAGTTTGGGAGATGATTTGAATAGATGTGTTAGTGTCATAGCTTAGTAAATCTGCATATTTTTGTGAACCAGGAATTGGATTCAAAATGGAACCAGCTAATGGAGACCCAATTCTAGATACATTTAAGATCATGCATCAGTGGCACACTATACATTCCTTAACATTATTCCTTCTCCGTGTGGAAATTGATGAATTTCTGATTTTAGTATCTCCCAATGAAACCAAGACACTGGCAGACAGCAATGCACACTATCACTTGAAAAGTGTACACATTGGGGCTAAGTTCACTGATAACAGCTACATAGTAATAATGACAAACTGTGTCCCAGTGCACCAAGGCCCCCATAACCCTCACCCAATCTGTCACCCTCAACATTTCTTCAACCCTTTTGAAAGAGATCAATATGATCTGTAATTTCAATCATAACATAGTTTTGAAGGTACAATTGGTATTTTTTACCTACCCTACCCATTGTGTACCACTTACAGAAATTAGTATGTCTACAAATATCACTCAAGGTCTCTGTGTTTAATTAATGGGAATACCATGGCTGGTTTTTGCCCAGCATGCAGTCAACGCTACACTTTGTGAAAGTAGGAGACGTGTTTGCTCATCTAAAACAGGAAGCCCACAGCCTTTCTGTCAGCCCTGTCCCACGCGACAGACAGTCTGTCAGCAACTGGCTTTGGTGCCACATCTGGGAAAGTTATTCCCCGTCTCCCCTTAGCTATCCCTCAGCTCCCCCACACCGCAAAAACACCCTCAGAAAAATGTTATTAGTCTTGGTCCTGACTGAAGGTTTGGGCAGAGGATCACCTTGCCATCACTGCAATGACCAAAGAAGAATGTCATGATGGTGTACAATCAGAGAATGTCTGGCACAGCTTCACCTAGTTCTATGGTGCGTAGAGAACAGAGATAGTCTGCTGTAGTATGATGTAGGGAAAACACAGCAGTTTCCAGGATCTCTCCACCAGTACGATGTAGTTAAAGTGTGGCTCAGTTTTGGGGAAATAAAATCATTGATTACAAGAATTTCAGAGTCAGGTATATCAATATGCCCTTTCTCTCTAGCGATAGATAAGCCACAAATTAACTTAAGCGGTTCAATCCCCAGCTCCTCCAGGCTGCATGTTGTCACAAGGCAGCTCTTACCAGTGACAAAAAGGAGGTGAGACACAACAGGTTTGCATGCCAATGATATGATTTATTTTAAAAGTAAAAGAAGGGTCAAATTATCACCAATAATGTGTGGTGTGGCAAAGTCTGACTATCAGTTGTATCAGCAACATGAGTGAGATGTGTATGTGTGTTGTCAGGATTAACCAAAGAAGAAACACAAGCCAAACCCGGTAGGATCGCCTAGGAGAGAGAACAAAAGACTGATCAGTCCTGGCTAAATAAGCTCTGAAGGTAGAGCTGCACAGCTGATTGCCCAGCCCAGGAAGGAAGCAGGAAGGGGGGTTATCCGTAACATTGTCGAAGTGTCCTTGGGCAAGATACTGAACCCCGAATTGCGCCTGGTGGCTGTTCCGCCAGTGTATGAATTTGTCTGAATGTTAGTTTCCGTTTGAGCACTTATGCTCAGTGTATGAATGTGTGTGACTGGTGAATGCAGATGTAGTGTAAAAGCGCTTTGAGTGGTTGAAAAGACTAGAAAGGCGCTATACAAGTACAGATCATTTACAGCGATCAACAATTGATGACTGAATGAGGATCATTTTGTACTGGATGATGCAGTGAATGATTATCAAGTGTTTTAATTTGGAGGAACACAGCAGACAGTGGATAACACTTTAATATTGACCAATGAAATCACTTAATTTTCCATTCAACAGCTGAAAGGTTATTATTAAGCAGAGTGAAATACTTCATGATATCATGATTATATTGAAGGGAGATCCAAACCCAGACCTAACGCTAAATTACTTTTAGTACTTTGTATCATCAACTCCAAATATCTGAGTTTCACCTGGTGGTTCAGATGGTTTTTGGAGTACTACTTTTAAGCCTCGAGTTTGGAATTTTGTCCGTTGCCATCTTGTTTTTTTTTTGGAACCAGAAGTGACCATATTTGGACGAGAGGCTAGAGCTAGCTAGCTTGGTTAGCAAAAAATGGGCTTTTGCATAACGTGCATTGGCGCGTGAGACCTCGCTTTGGACTCATTATCACTTTTTCAGGATGATGACTGAATCAAATACCGAATTATTAATGATTTTAACAAGTTATTAACAAGTTTTTGATATTATTGTGGACAAATTAAGTGTTAATAAATCGAGTTATAAAAAATATCTTTAAAATAATTAGTAATTCATCATCATCAGTCATTAGATCAGTTGACTAAGTCTGTCTTAGTCTAAACTAAGTCTAGACTAAGTTAGTCTTACCTAAAAATCAAGCTAGCAAGGGAGAGGAACTAATGAGTATTGTCCTTAAAATGTGTTCTTGGTCAACCCTTAACTTCAAAGTCACTGAATCTGCCTGCATCGCGTTACGGCTGCGCCGCAGTTGACGGAGGTAATCGTGGCCATTCTAGTCAATGTGCGTCCCTGAAGTCTCCCAGACGCTTCTCTCTGCTCCGCTCCACACAGAATAAGTAGCTACTCTATTTTTGACGGAAGCGTCAAGCAGCCCAGAGCTGATCGAACCAGGCAGGAAGTAAAACACTCAATTTTCAAAATAAAACACCCTCTGACTCCCGATCATAATACAACACTAAACACTGTTAAAACAGACAAAAAAAGAAACCATTTAACGACGTATCCTACTTAATCATAGATGAAGCACAAAAATGAAGCACTGATTACCAAATCAACAAACATGTCAGCAAAATCAGGAAGGCAAAATGCTCTGATTCTGAAACGTGACACAGACGGACTCAGTGGACTTAGAGTTAGACTAAGACATAGGTGTCTGTACTGCACACACTTTACCTCTGAGGCCTCTTCACTTTTATTTCCTTGCATGGCTCACATAAACCCCCTGCAGTCCAATGAAAAGCATCAGTAAGAATGAAATTTACCCCCTGACTTCAGTATTTACACTATCATTCCTCCGTGCTGAAATCTCTCCAGCCTCTCTGCAGCCTGGATGAATCAAGTTGATTGATGTCTATGTTGTGTCTGAGATGCTCTCCTGAGTCCCTTTCCATATGCTTGATACAACCAAAGAAGTCTGCCCGCAACGTGCGCATACTTACAGAGACAAAGAAGTTTCAGAGGAGTTAGAAATGTTTTATCATCGCTAGGGCCAGAGACCTACTGCTCAAAGACTTGTCAGAGTAGTTTTCACATGCTAGGATTGGTGTGACTGGTGTGATTGTTAGGATTGTGTAGAATTCAGAACTGTTTGAAAAGCTGAAAACTATTCTGGTCCACAATTTCCGTGTGAAGAGAATTTGAAGTGGTTTTTGAGGCATATTCCTGGCCTGTAGTGCACATATCTATGCCATCTGTCAACATCCACATTTAAACTGACTGATTTAAACTGCCATGACCGCTATTTTTCGCGGACCTTAAAGAGCCCATGTGTAGTTTTCAGTTCAGGTTTGAGATTGAACTAATGAGCGAGCCAAAACAGAGACAGACATACCGGAGACAGCAACACACAAAATGCTGGAAACTCAGGTAAACTCCGACTTAGTTTGTCTCCCTGTGACTTTCTTCAGAGTACATACACTCACCTAAAGGATTATTAGGAACCCCATACTAATACTGTGTTTGACCCCCTTTCGCCTTCAGAACTGCCTTAATTCTACGTGGCATTGATTCAACAAGGTGCTGAAAGCATTCTTTAGAAATGTTGGCCCATATTGATGGATAGCATCTTGCAGTTGATGGAGATTTGTGGGATGCACATCCAGGGCACGAAGCTCCCGTTCCACCACATCCCAAAGATGCTCTATTGGGTTGAGATCTGGTGACTGTGGGGGCCATTTTAGTACAGTGAACTCACTGTCATGTTCAAGAAACCAATTTGAAATGATTGGAGCTTTGTGACATGGTGCGTTATCCTGCTGGAAGTAGCCATCAGAGGATGGGTACATGGTGGCCATAAAGGGATGGACATGGTCAGAAACAATGCTCAGGTAGGCCGTGGCATTTAAACCATGCCCAATTGGCACTAAGGGGCCTAAAGTGTGCCAAGAAAACATCCCCCACACCATTACACCACCACCACCAGCCTGCACAGTGGTAACTTTTCACACCATTCTTTGTAAACCCTAGAAATGGTTGTGCGTGAAAATCCCAGTAACTGAGCAGATTGTGAAATACTCAGACCGGCCCGTCTGGCACCAACAACCATGCCACGCTCAAAATTGCTTAAATCACCTTTCTTTCCCATTCTGACATTCAGTTTGGAGTTCAGGAGATTGTCTTGACCAGGACCACACCCCTAAATGCATTGAAGCAACTGCCATGTGATTGGTTGATTAGATAATTGCATTAATGAGAAATTGAACAGGTGTTCCTAATAATCCTTTAGGTGAGTATATATATATAAACGTATTATTTTGTTTATCTTTTGTTATTACGGAAGCACAGAATGTAAGTGCATGTCGGTGGTCAGCTTGCCACTGGCTATCATCTTTGCTGTATTTTTTTTATTTACAGAACAGCACATCAAGCAGTTGGTGTCAGAGCTAGTCCTTTGAAGTTGGTGTGTCAACCCTATTTTCAGAAATGTCTGGATCTGAAACATGTCATTCAGGGCTTAGTCTTGGAACAAGGTAGGATTAGGTGAAAAGAGAGATGGTCTTTTCATAGTTTTCAGTCACGTGACATGTGCAGTGACCTGGAGGGCAAAACAACAGACCAACATAGCGGCTCACACCGTGACTCCACCGTAGAGACACCGCGGGTGTAGTACAAACCTTGTCAGCGAAATTTGAGGGCAAAAAAATAACAACAAAAATCAGTATTCAAAAACAAATAATTGTTCAATAATCGTAATTGAGGTGAAATTTTCAATCAATTGTGATTTTGATTTTAGGTAAAATCGTCCAGGCCTAGTCTTTAGGTTTAGGGTCAGGGTTAACTCAATTAAAAACCTGTGATTCAATGTTATTTAAATCAGCAATTTCGTTGTCACTTAATATAATAGAAATTATAAGACAGTTTACAAAATCACAAATGTTAATAAAACTTCAACAGCATCAGTAACCATTAAACACTTTAATTTAGTTGTTGTCTAATGTAGGCCTTCCGATCATTCTCTCAGTCAATTTGTAGGTAAACAGTTTCCAGTTGGTTATTTTTAACCTCAGTGATCTTTTAAAGAAGCGAGAGACTGTGAACTCAGGCTGTCCATTCAGAGTTACCTTGCCACTCTGTTTTCTTTCTTATTTCTTTTAGAAATAATCTACGCACCTAAGGGAACTGGGCAAACCATGTTTAGACTTCAAATCTTGGACGTCCATATATGGTCCTGGCAGCATGTCTAAAACCACCTTTCCATTGGCATTTGCTTGTAACCACTACATCATATTAGGTCCCTCTTTAATAGTTCATTTTTGCACCTATTAGCAAATGTTTAGGTAGCCCGGGACGTCTTACCCAGTGGTTTTCCCTGCCTCTCAGGTTTAGAAAACATTCCTCCGGGTGCTTGGCTTTACTCCATGCGTCTGCACTCTGGTGTGAACAGCTGACAACCACAGACAAAGCACTGAGCACTGGAGACAGAGGTTTGGACCTGACACAGGGATGCCAAGAACCGCACAGGGAAGAGATATTAAAAGATTGGGAGAAGTGAATTAAGTTTAAAGAAAAAAGCTAAATGTACCTAAAGAAATGTAAGATTGTTGTACAGTAGTTAGAAAGATTAAATGTGTCAGGTACTTTGAGATGTGATGCAGTGTCTCTGTCAAAGTTATGACTCATATCCTCTTCCTGTCAGTCTGTACTGAGGGCTGGGTTTTATTAGGGTGGGGAAGAACTTGGCGAATGTGGAGAAAGGTAGATAAGCTTTTGTATTACAGTACTTCTAAAGGTTACTACTTCCTGATCTTGGTGTGAAAAGATATTTAGATCTCTTTTTCTTTGCTTTAGGTGCTAAATTTCCTAAGCATATTTTGCTAAACCTCAACAATAATAACTAAGAAGAAAGAAAGAAAGGATAAGGAGAAAACCAGAGAGGAACGCAGGCACAGGACCTGAAGGTGGCATGCTTGCTGTTTGTCTGTTTCGGAATAAAGCTTGGTAAGCTGATATGCCAATATCCACCTCTCAGAGACTTATAATGAAGAATTGGAAGACATCCCAGAGTTTTGTTTGCTGACTTCTGTCTCTCCCAGACTTTTTTTCTTTATTCCTGCTCACGTTTCAGAGGCGCCACTGGATTTAGGAGCAGTGGAAGAGGAGGAGAAACCGATAGAGAGGGGTAGTTGGAAGTATATAAGTGCAGGGAGGAGACACATCACAAGTTTTTCAATATTGAAAATTACATAGTAGATATTTTGTCATTGTTTTGACTGGAGCCTCACCAGTCGAATGTGACGAGCTTGAACTTGAAAGTGATTTAACACTTTCTAATGGATGAAAGAATAACCAAAGTTGGTCTGCTCTCCCTCCCCCTCCTCTTGGTTTGCACCTTGTTTTCGGCGGCAGTGGGCAACCACACAGGAAGGATCAAGGTGGTCTTCACACCAACCATCTGCAAATTAACCTGCATAGGAGGCAGGTGTCATAACAACTGCGAGCTGGGGAACACCACCACCATCATCAGTGAGAACGGTCATGCTACAGACACCCTGACAGCACCCAACTTCAGAGTAGGTAAGTGATCCAGAGTTGTGTTGCTTGTTCTGTTTCAGGACAGATCAGCACTGACTTGCGCACACACACACACACACAGACACACACACACACACAGACAAAATGCTCTCTATGGTTGGTACTTCTGGCTGGCTGTGATATTGAAGCTGTTGATGGAACACATTTGTTGACATCAAACTAAACTTACTTAACTGTAAGAAAGCATTTTGCTTAAATGAATAAGAATTGGCTGTTCTAATCTCTTCTAATCTCTGGTGTATACTTGTGCAAATTGTTGTGCTACAAAGGAAGTGATCTGTTGTTGAAAATGAGCTGAATATTATATATAATAATATTGTTTCCATTCTGCTGTGATCTGTAAACACCAGGCCGCTAGTTTAAGCTCTAATGTCATTCAAAGTGCAATAGACAATCTGACCTTTTGTCAAGGTTGTTGCTGCCAAGTTATCACTTAAGTCTTTGAAACCGCATTAGTCTGCAGAACCCTTCATCTCCATGGAGTGTTTTAGCATCTTTTAGCTACTTGTTCTTGCAATATTTACTTATTTTTAGTTTCTAAGTGTAAAAATAAACAAGATGGAACGTATTGATAAGACAGCTTTGGAGTTGTTGGATGGTATTTCTTTTTAACTTTTAATTCTACTAAGTTAGCAGTTTCCCCTAGCTTCCAATAGGCTAACTGGACAGACAGACATTATTCTAAATTGACACTGATGTTCTCATCTGACTTTGGGTACAACTGAATTCAGCCATTTCCAAATGTTGTGTTTGAAATGTGTACTCACAAACATGTAAAAGAAAAAGTTTTAAAAAAAGTGTTTTTCAGTTTTTTCTTGACTAAAAAAACGTCATCTTGAGCTCTGTACAAGGTTAATGAACTTGTAACATGACAGTCAGTTTTCTTGAACATCCCCAAAGAGTTAGAAGAGTACGATATTTATACCCTTCTTGACTATATATTAGTTTAATTTGAATTACAGCGTTTACAGTTTCCTTTATAAATCTAGATATATGTATGCTAGGAAGAAATTGTAGCATGATTAGATTGATGTGTCAGGTACTAAATCAAAAGCGGAGGGTAAATGTCCTTGAATTGAGTGTATAAGATTGCAACCTCAAACATATCATGAAACAGCTTCTGTGTAATGGAGCAAATGACGTGGGTGTTCTTTAATGTGTTGCACAGACTCCGCAAGCTGTGTCTGAACCTGCCTTGGTCCTTACAAGGAGCAGATCAGTATCTCCGTCTCTGACACATGCAGAAACATGGGAAGAGCGGAACAAGATGAATTCCTGTCTGACTCAGCTGAACAAATTAGTATAACTGGAGTAAAACCAGCTCAAATAGGAAAAAAGAAACACCAGACTGTTAACTTCAGATAACCTGGGGGGTGGTTTTCTTGTTAACTGGGATTCATTTGTTGAAATGTCTTCACTCGGGGCAGTTAAATACATTTTGCTTCAAGATTTACAAACTTTGACATGAGAATTTGAGCCAACTACCACTAAACAAATGTCTTTACTGTCATGACCTCTGAGAAGGTGGTCACACTGGAGAGTTCAAAGTGGAAAAAGCTATTCTCTTGATAATTTAATTTAATTGACTTTTTCTCTGGAAGAATAAAAATGGCAGTGAAAGAGACCTTTGGCACGGTTTGCCATCAGTCATGATGATGAAATTTCATATCACGATTATAGTGACCAAAATTATCATGGTTATCAGTATTATCATGGTATTGTGAAAATGCGCCAAAAAATATTAAGATGTACTGATACACACTGAAACCATTTCAACAAGTTTTATATTGACAACAACAAATACAATTGCCATTTTGTTTGCATAAAAATTAAAATAACAGCAAAACCTTTTGTAAACAAATGAAAATCATCAGTGTGCATTATCAAGATTTATATTTATGTTATATTATATAGTTAATACAATGACCCTGTGGACAATTACATGAAAACAAATAAGTCTTTAGAAGACAGTGATAGTAACTACAGGGAGCCCAACAACTGACATAAATACAGAGCAGTCTGTAGCGTTTCTAGATGATTCTGGTTGGTTGGCTGAACAGTGTAACGTGTTATGTGCAGTGGACGAATAGACTCTGCAGACACACGACGCACACAGCAATGTGTAGCGTTTTTGCATGAGCAGCAACACTGAGAGCTTCAGTTTACAAGCTATTAGCAAGTCAGAGACAAACCAAAGCTAAAAGTTAACTCACCCTGCGTTCACTATAAGGTCATTTTCTTCATTCGAGTTTCCCTCAGCACTCTCATAAAAACTAAAATACGACCAGAGTGACTGAAAAATCTCGGCGTTGTCTTCCGCCGTGTTGTCATTGACCCAAACAAACCCACGTTGCATTCTGAGCATGCGTGCCTGCTTCTGGGAGACGCTGGACAGTGTTTGCCATGAGATTATAATAGCTCGGTAATAATAACCGTTTTACCATGGTTTACCGTTAAACTGGTAATCGTTTCATCTCTAGTCATGATACAGAATTGAGTGTAACTTGTTTGTTCTTAATCAGTGTATGGTTCGTTCTTTCATTATTTCGTTTATTTGTTTTTTCTGTTTTAAAACCATAACGGAAAAATGGAAAAACGGTAAACAAAAAAACAGACATCTGTTTAGTTTCTTGTGTTTTAAACACATAACGTAAAACAGAGGAGGTGCGTTTTGTTCTATCTTTGACCGGTGTTGAGTCCCTACAACTCGTTCTCACTCCCCGACTCGTCACATGGCATGGTCAAGGCCTATCGGGGTTTGTAACGCACTGGGGATCCCTCTAGCATCACAGGTCAACGCCCTGTAGCGCCAGTTTGTGACGGTAAAGGCAGGTAAATGATATTTAACAGAAAAGACTGAGTGACAACATGGTTGGGGTGAAAGGAGGGCCAGGACCTTTGAATCGGGAGACTTCTTCGGGAGTGTTCTTGTATCTTGTTAAAAAAAAAGTCAATATTAGGCTAAATATTTTTACATTTAATTTTATATAGGCCTAAGGCTATTTCTTTTCGGGGCTCATCGCATATCATCAACTGTGACGAATATGATTGTAGAAGTGCACTATATTAAAGAGCCTCGAACACTCAAAATTCCTCGTCAGCATCAAGTAAGCATTTTGTTTTGGGCGGATCTGAAGCAGCTGGTTACCTGAGCATCTAAGAAAATACCCGAATATCAAGGGTTTTTTCTTGAGGCTAAGGCCAGGGTGGGACCTCCTCTCCCTCACCCTGTATGCTCCAGCCCCCCGCTCCCCCTCGTTCACCTTACAATGGGTTGTGCTGCCAGTGGAACCGTCGCACTGGACAGTCAGTGGTCGTTCCCTCTGGCTGGGTGAAGTCTGACCTCCTGATTTTAGCATAATCCATGTGTTCCTGCAGCTGGAGGCTAAATTCTTCCATCTCAGAAAGAAAATAAAGGTCGGATCGAAACAGTGTAGAGAGGCTGAACAAAAATTAACGAACATTTTAATCTGTGTATGATTCGTTAATTTAAAGCTCACCGAATAAACTAATAACAGTTCATGTTTGCTGTGTACCAGTGGATGTACTGAAAACTATCACTGAATTAATTTGAGAAATCTTAAAAACCGGAGGATTCTCAGGAAAGCTATCCTGTTCCAGTTGCTAGTGAGTTACAAACTAAATATATTAATCAATATTAAATAGCTGCAGCCTCCGGTACTGCAGCTATATAATATTGTCCTGTTTGTCAAACTAAAAACCCACTTATGTTGATGTTCAAGCTCATCTTAATTACATTAAAATCAGGCACCGCCCTCGCCCAAGTGTATCTGCTGCAGGTTTATCAAGTGTAACACACAAAGCTACACAAATCGGACTCATTAAATATCAAAATCACTATTTTCCGTTTTGGTTTTAAAACAGAAAAACAAAAACCGATGTCTGTTTTTTTGTTTTCTGTTTATCAGTTTTGGTTTTAATATGAAATAATGAAAGAACGAACCATACACGGATTGTTTTAACAGAGCAAACCAGGGATGATGTCTTTCCGTCAAAACCTGGAATTTAGCTCAGCTGCAACATGGATGTATTATGTGAACGGGATGCTGTTACAAGATACTTTACAAAATGAAAATTACAAAAGTTGCTCACTTGGCACATAACCCTAACAGGACTAACGGCCCTATTTTAATGATCTAAGTGTGTTTGGGCGTGTCCAACTCCAATGTTGCTAGTTTAATGGTGGACAAAACGGTCATTGCACCAGGCACATGTTTCAAAAGTGTTTTGGGCGTAACATGCAATAAACCAATCAGTGTCTTCTCCCATTCACTTGAAAATTCAGGGGCCCTTGTACCTTATAATGGCGGAAGAATGGCACAAAATAAAACCCATCAATTGATTGATTGAATTGCAGACTCATAGCAGAGGGATGTGATATGAAAACTGTCTCTGATCATGAAGCCTGATGTTCCTCCACAGCTCTGTGGTTTATCAGGGAAGTGTCTGAACTCCACTGCAGACTGGAGTCTGTTAACAGACAGACGCTCCTCTGTGAAACGTCTGGATCCTCACTGTGCTGCATTATTATAAACTATGATGAAGTGGTCGTGGGTCACATCTCTCTCTGTTCCAGTGGTTTCTTTGTGTGTTACATTGTAGCGTTTGTTACGCTGAGTGTTTTCTTTAACGATTTACTTTCATGAGCCTGCTGTCAGTCATTTTAATTGCTTCTATGTGCTCAGAAAACTCACAGCAAATATTGCGGGGCATTTCAGCAGCAAAACAAAAAACTGTAGTTATAAATGTGACATGACAGGACAGAGGACACTCTGTAGAGGAAACAGAATTCAACTTTTAGACGCTCTGATGGAGCTCAGTATTTATCGGGAGGACAGCTGCTTTACACCAGACAGTTTCACTGAAGAAGAATACAGAACCTAAATTAACATTAGATCCAATGCTTAGAGGTAAATGCTAACATCAACATGGTAACATGCTCACAATGACAAGACAAGCTGATGTTAAGCAGGTATAATCACCCTTTTCACCATCTTAGTTTAGCATGTTACATGCTGACATTTTCTAATTAGCACTAAACACAAAGTACAACTGAGAATGATGAGAAATGTCATTAGCTTTGCTAGTATTTAGTCAGAAATCAAAGTATTGGAACATTTTTAATTTTGACCAGATAATGGCGCTAGTGGTGATAGTGCCTTTTTATCTGGACCCGCCATTTATCACATTGACCCCACATTGAAATGACATACATGCATAAATTAGCTATTCAAGGCTTTGGGAAAGTCTTACAAATCTTTGGTTTAAAAAAATATATATACACAAATAGCATAGTAATAATGACCTTGTATGCCATTTTAGGTGTCCTGTCAACAGTTTTACGGATGTTCCTTTTGTAATGGTGAGGAAAAAGCTTTTTCGGCTACAGGGGAGTTTTAGTTACAGTTCTGTAGTTGGTCTCGCCTAGTGCCGGCTGGGATTGGCTCCAGCGACCCTGTACACAGGATACACGTTTGACAATGGCTGTATGAATGGTTCTGTAGTTGGTTCAACACATTTCAGACAAATTTCCAGCAAGGCTGACAAAAGTTTATATTAAACTTTCTTCATCCATGTAGACAAGAAAGGCAAGTTTGTTTGTATAGCACATTTATACACAAAGGCAATTTAAAGTCATTTCATGTAATGTTTTAAAACATGACAAAGGGAATATGCCTTAAAACATTAAAATACAAATTGAACTTTTAAATAATAGATAAAAAATGTAAGTGCAAGGTAGATCAAGAGGATTCCTGAAGTTTAGTTAAAGGTGGTGACAGGTTTTTAACTTGGAATTACTCTTGTAGCTGTAGGAGTCCACATGGTAAATTCTGTCACCTGTCCGAATCAGTGGGTTCGCACAGATGACTATGGCAGGCCAGCATTTGACGGTGCCGACTGTATGCACTATCTGCATGCTCACTTTTGGATTATACAAGGGCCTTTACACTGTATAAAGCTTCTATTCAAATTTCTCTATTTGATTTTGATAAATGTGAATCACAGATCTTATGTTGGTAAGTGAGTATCTGAAGAATATGTTAAAATAATAATAATAATAATAATAATCTTTATTTGTAGAGCACTTTTCAAAAACAAGTTACAAAGTGCTTTGTGTAGTGTAAAGACAATAATACCCAAAAAACAATAATACCCAAAAAACAATAATACAAAAACAATACAAGATAAAGAAAAGAAAAGACTAAAATACATGTTTAAGATAAATATAAAATTAGTAAAATAGAATAAAAATAAAAGGGATAAAATAAAGTCAAATAAGATCGGGAAAAGCTCTCCTATAAAAGTATGTTTTAAGAAGGAACTTAAAAGAGTTCACTGACTCAGCTGACCTGATTTCCTCGGGCAGGCTGTTCCAGAGCCTCGGGGCCCTGACAGCAAACGCTCTGTCCCCTTTAGTTTTCAGTCGAGACTCTGGAACAGACAACAGACCTCTGCCCGAGGATCTCAAGGTACGTGCTGGTGCGTATGGGACTAAAAGATCAGAAATATAACAAGGCGAGAGGCCATGAAGAGCTTTAAAAGTGATCAATAGAATTTTAAAGTCAATTCTAAAACATACTGGGAGCCAGTGTAATGAAGCTAAAATAGGAGTAATGTGGTCATATTTCTTTGTTCTGGTTAAAAACCTGGCAGCTGAGTTCTGGACAGTCTTCATCAAAACAATACATCTGTGGTCAGATATGGTCATGTCCACTAATTCCACAGAGGAAATGCTGACACCCAGGGTAAAAACCAAGACCAGTGTATGACCACGGTTATGTGTTTGCCCTTTAACATGTTGTTTGAAGTTAAAAGAAGTGGCCATATTTAAAAAGTCAGTTGCATTAACATTGTTGGGGTCATCAACATGAATATTAAAATCGCCACAAAGAACAATTCTGTCATAATTTAAAACCAGAGTAGATAAAAATTCAGGAAGTTCTGATAAAAATCCTCCAGGCGGTTTTGGGGGGCGATAAATTATAACAAATATGATAGGTTGCAGCCCTCCAAGTTTAAGAGTGAGATCTTCAAAGGAGTTAAATTCATCACAGCGTACTTGATGACATTTTAAATTTTCCCTATACATGCTCACTAGCCACCACGACCACTGACCCTCGGTTGACTAAAACAATCATATTGAGGCGGACACAGTTCAGCTAGCTGGCTATAGTCTTTCATTTGCAGCCAGGATTCAGTTAAAAACATAAAATCTAGATTTGCAGGCAAGATAAAATCATTTAAGATAAAATCTTACTTGAAAGTGATCTCACATTGAAGAGAGCCATTTTAAATGAGTTTGTTCTGGGTGCTGGAGTTGGTGCAGTTGTCCTAATCCTTAAGAGATTACTAATATTTCTGTGTGGGATGTGCACATTTCGGTTTACTGGTCTATGCGTGATGATGACAGGAATAGAAGTCTTTGGAACAGCGCTGGGAGCAGACGGCTTTACATGCCAGCAGGTGGAGACAGTTGTTTGTGGCAGTGAGCCAGAGATCTGTTCAGTGAGCGGTGGTGTGTCCAGGTGTACTGCATGAATGATTAGTCATTCACGTAAGTCATGTGTGGACCGCACCACATGCTGTATGTGCGCAGCTAACATTTCTGAGCCCCGTTTGTTTGGGTGAAGTCCGTCTGTCTTAAAAAGAGACATTCTTTGCCAGAAAATATTAAAATTATCCACATACCACACGATGAGCCCTGCAGGCGGACTGGAGCCAGTCGTGGAGGCCAAGGAGTCTACTGAAGCGGCCGGCACCGCGACCAACTGTGGGAATGGGACCAGAGATAAAAACGGACTTTCCACACTTCTTTAAAAAGTTAAAAAGACGGTTAAAATCTGATTTTGTCAGCTCAGACTGCTGAAGAGCTGTGT
>NW_024042682.1:0-6192 GCF_014851395.1 Micropterus salmoides | reverse complement strand
ACTCAAGCGAGAAAGTCGCATGATGCTGAGTCGCGATAGCCTATCAGTTTTGAGATTGTCCGTACTTCACCGACGGCTTCAAAGCGATGTGTGGAGAGGGCCAGGCAGAGTGTGGGAATGAAAATCTGCTGGCCGGCTGAGAGCTGCTAAACTTGGGGGAGAGGAGCAGGAAGCAGCGCTGCAACCATTGGGCAAATAAACACCCGTTGTCGGTCAGATTCTGCTCTGACAACTACGCCGTTTACTCACAGGAGGAGCTCGGAGTAAACTGCTTTTATTAAATTAGCTTTTTACTTTAGTTTTAGGGATTTCATCGTTGATTATCTTCACTGGAGCTTCTCAGCAGCTAGCTTCCATGCACATTCGGTTCCAGTGTTGTTGTTAGCGTCATTAGCTCTGTCGGACTACGACTTCATATTTATATAAAAAACGGACAAAACTGGACATTACTTGGAGAAAATAAAGCGAGATGGTTGAACTACGAGGTGAGTTCTGAAAACATGTGTCTGTAACTTTATTCCAGCTATCGTTGTACTTCACTGTGACCAAGTTAGCTTAGCATAGCCCTGATTGTTCCAAACTCCATTCAGAAAACAAACATTTTAGAAGTTGTCGTCCTGCTGACTTGCTGACAGACCTGACAAAGCATGAATTCATATGTTTAACAAATCTGCATCATATTGTAGTTATTTCGGCATCAGTTTAATCCGTTTATTGCTATTTAATCACAGCAAAATGTTTACTTTGGGTTCATCCAGTTGTAGCAATGGCGAGTTGTGTTTATTCACGTTATCGCGTTAAAATCGCCTTCTCGTGTTGTGGGAACACATGGCACACGTGGCTTTAATTTGTTCTATTTGTGTGTTTTTAATCAAATACCTTCCACAATCAAACCCTTAAATGTCACAAACAGTTCTTAGTTTTAAAGCATTTCATAAATGGAAAGGAAGTTATTGTCATTAAACATTATAATAGTTAACCTTTCGTAGGGATCACAGCAGATGAAAGCGCATCTTGACTAAATACTTCCTGGATAATATTGGCTGTGTTTACGTTCTTACTTAGAGAATATATAAGCAAGTTATACAAACATGGAATCAGATTACGAACAATAAAATACACAGCGATACATTAAAAGGGCACAAGGAGAGGCAATAAACAATGACATGTAATACTTATATTTTCCTCAGGGTTCCATGAGGAGACAGAGGATCCCCTCAGACTATTTTACTTAAATTTAACTCAATCCTTGGTTCAGGAGCTAAGAAAATTGGTTATTTAACACGTGATAATATTTTTGTATCATATAATTTCTAAGAGTGTATACAAAGCTGCTGGAAACAAAGCATTAGTTACACAAATTAAATGCAGAAAGCACAGCATTGATGAAGATTAATGGTTCCTTCTTTCCAACACACCAACAACAACAACAACATGGTAATATAACTACTCAAATGGAAGTGGGGAGACCTACTAAGTACTTCACAAATATTATTTAATTAAAGCAAGGTAATACTGGGAGCTTATAGGAGTTATTTCTTGTTCACAAGAATGTGGCTGCAGTCTTTCTCTGGTATCTGGGTTTTCTCAGCAGTTTCACAACTGGGTGTGAAAAGTGAGAGGGCATGTTAAGAGTCCAAATGGATGGCTCTTTGGTGGGGTAGAGAGTCAAGACTGAAAAGGGGGTCTTTGATTTCTGAGGTAATCTGAAATAGGAACTTTGTTACCATGGTTACCCTGCACTCTTGGTCTTGGGAGTGCTTAGAGGTCGTTTAGTTTATGGCTGCTGAGGTCCTCACAGCCTGGTTCTGGTTGGGGTTAGTCTCTGGACATGGCTAATATTGTAATTTTAATAGTCTGTTTTAAGAGTCTGTTATCTCAACTTCACCGGAGGTGGTAAGTTTATGGCCAAAACTGCCCAAACAGCACTTGGGAGTGGATCAAACCTTTCGCCTGTTCAGAGTTGATATCCCCCCCCCCCCCCCCCCCCCCTCCTCTGTCTCAAAAGAGAGATTCTGGATTATTCCTTTTTGATATAAAATAATCAAACCCACACTGGCTTGTTTACTACAATTGACTGAATTGAAGTGACTTGTGTTCTTAGCTTAGATCTGGAGGATCTTTTAATGCCAAATAATATAAATAATATGAGTTTGATGCTGTCTCCTTTTAAAAAGTTACTTTAGATAAGATGTCTTTTCAACACTGGCAGCTTTGGAGGAGGCTCCATGATGTTGCTCAATAATCAGTCCTTTAATACAGCTACTACACACTCCCCCATGACAGATCTGAAATAATGGGGACAAGAAAAGAAACAGGGCATATCTATAGGTTTAACTAAACACATAACTTACGAGCAGTGTAAGCCTCTTGGGTGACATGACCGTGTTCAAACCTGGCTTGTCTTGTTTTTAGGGCTGTACATATCGATTATTTTTCAAGACGATTAATCTAACGATAATTCTTTCGATTAGTCGATTAATCTAACGACTAATTTTGTTTATTCTAAAGAAAGAAAAGTTGCCTATTACTCGATTAACATAGCAATGTATCCAAAATAAATATCAAAAACATGTCTAATCAATAAATCTATATTTTATTCAATGATCCTGATGAAGCACAATAACGACAATAGCAGCAAATCTCAATAACAATAACATGAAGGCAATGAAGAAATACTACGTGTCCTCGTGCTGATAATGTGTCGTGCTTGTGTGCCGACAGAAAGTAAACAGGATTTGCGGTGCTGCGGGACAAAGTGCTGCGGGATACTTTCGTTTCACGTGTTCGTGCTGCTTCACATATTCGTGGACAGCAGCTGTGCTGCAGTGACGCTATTTTCCAGTTCACAGAGCTCACAGGGCAGCACGTTGTTGAGTGTCTGAAATACTCCAAACTTTAGACCGTCTAATTTACGTAATCGATTACGTCGATTACGTTGACGAATCGCCCCAGCCCTACTTGTTTTGTTCTGTTAAATGCTTTATAACTATGTGAACAGCTCAGCTCCATAGATATTGTTATATAGATAAACGATAGGCTAATGGTTTAAGTTGAAGAAGACGCATGTCCTAATAACACTATTAACTTCATCAACTGACTTTAATAATATGATTTAACCCTATAGTATGGTATAATATTAATACTATACCAATCATTTGAAGTTTGTAAAAGTTGTGATGCTAATTGTGGTTAGCAAGTTAGCAAGCTATAGCGTTAGCATTGTTGATACCAGCGCGGCTAACTAAGGCTAATGTAAGACCTTTAGTTCAGATTATCTAAAAAATACAGGCATAGGAAAACGGAGCCTGTGGGTTTACGTACCTTTATTTTCTTGCCTCCTCTCTTCTTTGAGGCTCTTCTGTTGTCTTTTTACATGTCCAGACACATATGATCTTCTCTTGTCAGACATCAAGCCTGACTGACCCAGCATAACGAGCAACATCACAGGGTTAGTCTGGGTCAGGAGGCACGGGTCAAAGCTGATTTTCCAAAGTATATTACTATATATAACCACTATGCTTATTATGGTGCGTGAGAGCTGTCTTTAATATTATTTTATTATTTTAGGTTTCTTTTTTTTTCAGTGATTTTTTTTTTCACCACTAGCTAGCAGTGACTGTAGGGCCACCACAAAGGTTGCTTAGTGGCTGGGTCAGCTCTGACCCTGTGTGTTGAACGCTTTGTTTTAGCTATGGAGTGATACATTTTGTCTCTAAAAGATCTTTGTTGGGAGTTTCACATGCACAGTTCCTAGTTAAGGACTACTAGCCAATCAGAAGCAGAGATGGGCGGTTTGTGAGAAGCCGGTAAACACGGCTTCGGTTCAGCTGTATATCCCCTTACCAGCTTAGCAACATGGACTGGAGCAAGAGTTTCAGAGTGGTGAGTTATTAATCTGTAACAAATGTATTTTTCATCCATAAAGTTTTAACTGAGCTCCGTCTCTACATCACAGTAACAACTTTATGTCCATTGACTGTCTGGAGGGTAGCTAGTGTTTGGAAGGTAGAGGAGATGTGTGCTGCAGCTCAGTGTTTTTCCACCTGTGTTTTTGAGGGTGTCGGAGTAGCTGCTTGGTGAGCGTTATATGAAGCGCATTTAGTTTTCATCCCAGGAAAGCAGCTGGACTACAAACGAGCTGTTTTCAGGCAGCTCAGAGCAGTGTTGTCTGTTGGAGATGGGAACTCCCTTTGAGGTGGACTTTGGGCTTTTCCACTTTGCAAACCTATTACATGCACTAAAAAGTATAAACTCAATAAAGGAGAGGGAAAGGCCAAAAAATGTCATGAGACATGAGATATTGTACGTCTGAAATTAACTATATTAATTTGAAGAGGCTTCAGCCATTGGTTTCCATTCAAATCAAACTAAGACCCAACCAGTGTTTGTGGCTTGAATTTTTTTTTACTGACAATGTCGGTACTGAGCAAAATCTGTGAGGGCGGCCTCTAAAAGTGGTTTGTAGGATCACTTCATTTCCACCAGGCAGTTAACAAGCTGTTTATGTAATTTAGTTTGAAGCCCTTTGACGTTGATGAGTGGAGTAGAAAACAACTCTGCGTCTGTTTCCTGACAGACTCTAAACAAGTGTGATTGGTTGTCAGCTTTGGCATCAAAGGAAATACATATTTCTAACCTTCCCTAGATTGCACTATACTGGGCAATTCTGAGTTGCAGTGGAAGGGGCCAGGAAGTTATTTTGTGGTTTAAAAACTAAATCATATTGTATCTGGGAGTGAGTCAGAACTGCTTATAGTTCCTTTCCCTCCTGATGCAGAAACTTTGTGAGCGGTATGGCGCATGAACTAAAATCAGAAATTCCTCTGAAGGTTTCTTCAGAGTTCCTTGAAACCTTTCTGTGGTTGAATAGCTAGTTAGTTTACTAAGTGTATCTGCTATTGGACATGCACTGAAACCAAGATTTGCAGTCATCTGCAAGATTCATCACCAGACTGGTCTCAGAAAAACAGGGCAAAGGCAGGAATGAACATATCTGTATCTTGTAGCAGGTCTACGTATGATTTTTAATAAACTTATAAAATTAATATTTAGAAATATTAACTCATAATTCCTCGATCTCGGGCACCACCTGAATTCCGTTCGCCCAGGGCCTCCAGGGCTCCCTGGGTATGGGTTTTAATAATTATATATATATATATAATTATTCACTAGTGATCAGTTAGTTAATGATCGCTCAATTATCTTAAATCAATCAGCCAGTCTCAAATCTGGGGGCGAATCCTCTGTACAGGGACCCACGGACGCTTAAACAGTACAGACACAAATCACTATGATCAAGGTGAAATTTATTGACTAACTAAAGGGAATACAACAGTGGGAGTAAATATGGGATTATTACAGGAATAACAGTCAACATGAAACAAACCAGAAGGTAATGAACAGAATATGTAATAGGCCTAAGCCAAGATCAGTACACTGGGCTCGATGGGATTTCAGTTTATATTGTAGAGGGAGAGTATTCTACGAGAATGAGGGAACAAATGGTCAGAAATTATGTTGCAAATTTAGTTTGAATAACCTATGGGTTTCTTAACTATAGATGAGGGCCAACTACAGACACAAACGAGTCACAGAGTGTAGTTTTTTTTTGCCTTACTTTTGTCGTAATTCCCCGTAGCAAAGGCTCACTGCCGTCGGCTCGTGGATGTTGTCCTGGCCAGGCTGGGTGGCACCCCAGTGGCGTCTTGAGTTGGATTCAAACTGGTGGATTTGCTCCGGAGTCCTTTGCGGGAAAACCCTTGTAGCAAAGGGTGGCCAGACCTTGCTTTGCACTCTGAGTTCGTTTGGTTTCGCTATAGCTCAGCGGAACACACTCCAGACTCTGTCGTTGGAGCCATGACTTCGTTCAACTCGAGGCGAGTATTGAACTGGCTTCTGGGTTTCTGGGTCAATATAGGCTATTTAATGTTGCTGAGTTTAAACAAAGACTGGGGAAAGTTTCATCCAGGCAGCTCCAAACAAAAATCAAATCCAATCTCCGCTAAGATAAATGGGGATTCAAGAACATGAAGCTTTCTCAGTTCGTCTGAAGGAAGTTTAAAGTAGCCTACGAAGCGTAATTACGAGAGGATACAAGAGAGTACAAGAGTTTTAGTTTCAAGAGAGCGAGACAAAAGACAACTTTTATCTATTCCCCTGCTTTGGGAAGTGGTGACGTCATTTTGGACT
>NW_024042681.1:0-15480 GCF_014851395.1 Micropterus salmoides | reverse complement strand
AGGCGGGACTTCCTGCCAGTGCTGCTGCACTGGACGATGTCTAGAGGAGGTGGTTTAACTGGGAGGGCGAGAGAGAGAGAGAGAGAGAGAGAGAGATTTTTCACTTTCTGAAACACAGCTAACCACAGAACAGAGAAGTTTTATGCAAAAAAAAAAAAAGAACATTTTAAGGTTTGTTTCTCATCTCACCCACAGTCAGACCAGAGCATGTTAAGTATAAAGTACAGAATTGCCAAATACTTGTTTTGATAAGACTTTTAGTTTGGCAGATCAGGGGGTGTGTAGGGAAAAGATTGGAGTGTCTGCCCTGAAGTCTCACATGGTTTTCAGCCACTGATGCAACACACCTGGGAGGGTCGCCAGGAGCACAACAGTATAGATTGTACAGGATAAGCCAATAATGATGCATCTGACAACAACTGCTGGCTTTTTAGTTTAGAAGAAGGGAGGCTAGCAATTTACCCATTTTAGACAATTAGTCAAGGGTACACAGCAAATCCTAAATTCCCCACTAGGCAACCATTTGCTTTAAAATATCAGTGCAACAACTGTTGGGTCAACTAATTCCTACAATAAGTAAGTGACTACAATTAGGTGGTCAGGGTTAGGGTCAGAATGTCATACCTGATTAAAAGTGAAATGTTGGGAACATCCCTGCATTAGGCCTATTTAAATGAAAACGCAGCAGGGCATATACGTTCAGCACTACAAATAGGCTTAAGTGAGACAATAGATAGAAGAGAGTGATTACTAAAATAGATGGGAGAGGGTGAGTGAGAGGAATGGCTCCCATTTGGTGAGAATTTTAACTTTTTTGGCAGGTAGGCCTAATCCATCCCTTTCACGTTCATCCATCCTTGAATCCTCGCAGTGCTCTTCTTTTTTTCCTTCTTTTATTGATGGGTGATTATTTTATTTTTTCTGTTTCAAAAAATTAAACAGGAGGACAATGGGAGAGTATTGTAAAATATGGGATAATCCCGGGAGAAATGGGAGGGTTAAAGACCCGATTTACACTTCATCGACTTGGATGGATCTGATCTCCAAAAAAGCTAAGCGTTAACGCATTCAAGAAGCAGTCAAGATGGATTCCTCGAGAGGTCGCATTCTAGCCAGATGTTAAAAACTTATAAATGCAGCGATCTCTACAAGAAACATACGTAATCAGTCAGTTACTTACGTCGGTGAGTCATGATAATGGCAGCTAAAGTTACAATAAAATTACTGAAGTTAGCCGTTTGTTCTCTGTCACACTAAAGGAAGACAGCTCCCGCGGTTTTCACCAGAGATGGGGACTCAAGTTTGAGACTCGTCCTCAAAAGACTTCAGACTTGACTCGGACTCGAAGTGCGGGACTCGTGAACAATGTTTATTTTTAGGAAATGTCTGATGAGCTCGCTGTTATTCCCCTCCCTCCGTTACCTATAAACCTGCATACGTAACACACAGTATCAGCTACGCCACATGTGAGAGAGGACAACAAACAGCTGTGTCAGCTGCTGTGCCAATACAATAAGACCAAAACAAAGAAGCGCTGACGGCAAAATAGGTTGGTAACCTGAGGTTAGTAAACATGTTTAGCTCAGCATTGGCCATCTAACGTTAGCTTGCTTCTTGCTTTTGCTACGACCTACCGGAGGTTAACTTCAACTGTCGTTCGTTATGAAAAGATGCATGAGCGTTTGTTTGCTTGCCAAACTTGTGGTGGTCAATTACTAATAATTTAAGTCCCGCTAGCTGCCATCACATTAATTATTAACACTGGCTGCAAACAGGTTACAGGTTTACTGTTGATCATGTAACGTCATAGTTTTATTTAGCTATAATGTTACACTAGGTTTTAGAGTCAACGGGTTTGTTGACTTACAGTAGTTAATAAGATGTAATTAATTGCATTGTACATTACATGGTTGTGCTCAGTAAGAGCAAAACAGGTTACAGTTACAGAATTCCTTATAGCTATGCAGTTTTATAAGCAGCCTGGATTGAACACAACAGGTGATACAACATTCATTATAACCACGAGAGACTTGAGAATCGACTTGGACTCTAGCTCAGAGACTTGTGAGCATCTCTGGTTTCCACACATCATATCAAATACGAGCTGACCGTGCAGTTTATGGCCAAGGGAGCGGCGTGAGTGAAGTCAATAAAACTTTTGTCTCGCTCATAGCTCATAAATATGAGTCATTCATATATTTGTGTTAGTTGTTGGATAATTGTTAGCTAATGGCACACAAGAGCTGCAATCACCTGGCCAACAGAGAGACGCGTGTAAATGAAAGTGATTTTATCATTTTAAATGGGCCAGTTTCTTCAACCGACTTTAGTTAAGACTTAACTTAACCCTCATACGTTGTGACTGTGTTATTGTTTTTCCAAAAAGAAATGTGTGAGTAAAAAAGTAAAAATACTAATGGGGCTTATTATGTTGAAAATGAAAATAAAAGCTCTGTACAGGAAGTGAAATCTCAAATGAAGAAGCAGCATTTTGAGAGCTGAAGAATCAGCTCCCTAACTGTGAACATGTATTAATATTTAATGCCAACTTTTCTATAAGCTACAGCTCTATATATGGAACTGCGTGTTTGTGCGCGTGTTGCTGTCATGACATTGTACTGCAGCCTTGTTGAGCAAAGTGGAAGCAGATTAATAATTAAAACTAAAAGAGGACAAAGGGGTACATGAGAGAAATGAGAGAGAGAGAGACAGAGAGAGAGACAGAGAGAGAATATGGTAAAAGAAAGTGAGAGAAGAACAAGTAAGAAGAAATGATCAACTATTTCGGGAACAGAAACAGTCTCGGTTGCAGATGTTTCAGACTTTAAGTTTACAAACAACGACAGAAATGTGTTTTGCCAAGTTGGACAGAATCCAGTGAAGGAGACACGACCAAAATAGGGAAGTATCTTGTGGCAGAAAGTAAGTATTGATGGAAACAAGAGCGTAGTGTTCAGTGCTTCATCAAGTTTTACCAGTTTCACATTTATTTTCTGCAAGAGTCCTGTCTCTTGGCAGCCATACCAATGTAAACCCTGCTACTGCTGGATGACTGAAAGCTAAGCAGGTTTGGGCTTGGCCAGTACCTGGATGGGATACCTCCTAGGAAAACTAAGTAGCTGCTGGAAGTGGTGTTGGTGGGCCAGTAGGGCGCAGTCTTCCCTCTGGTCCTAATAATAAGATCCCAGTGCAGTGATGGGGACACTGTGCTGTAGGAGATGCCGTCCTTCAGATGACACGTTAAACCGTGGTCCTGACTCATAGTGGTCATTAAAGATCCCATGGCACTTGTCGTAAAGAGTAGGGGGTTCCCCAGTGTCATGGCAAAATTCGCAACCTAGCTTTCTCCATCTGAGCATCTAATCATCCCCCTCGTGATTGGCTCAATGTTTCCTTCCTTCTCTGCCTCAAGCTGATGTGTGGTGAGCGTTCTGGCCCTAAATGGCTGCCGTGCATCACCCAGGTGGGTGCTACACATGGTGGTGGCTGAGGTGAGTCCCCCCCACTTCACTGTGAAGCACTTTGGGTTCTCTTGGGCACTTTGAGTTTCAATGATAAGCGTTATATAAATGTAATGCATTATTATTATTATTATTTATTATTATCAAACAAAGACCAAGCTTCTATCAAACTATTGTTTTTACCTTCTGCACAAGATAAGTTTCTTTAATCTAACCAAAGAAGCTTTGGGGCCACCTCATTATCATCCATTTTAGTTCTCGCCTAGATGACATTGATTTGACAGTACTGTAGTTTGCACTAAGATCACTCATTTTGTTGCTTGATAAGCAAAACCAGAAGCTGCTGCTGCTAACCTGAAACTGATGGACTGTTCTGACATAACAACCCTATTGTCAGCCAAAAATTTTGATATTGGACGATTCTGACAATGTTGGTTTTTTTGTTGTTGTTTTTTTTGACATCCAATACAAATGGTTACTGCTTTGTACAATGTCTTTGCATTTTTGTTTAAGGTTGGTAAGATGATGATTATGGCAAATAAACTATAGTTAGGGCTAAGATTACACCTGGTTAAGATTAGGGAACAATCATGGTTACAGTAAATTAAAAAATTTATGTTAATTGCATCTCTGCTCCAGGAAAGTCCAGTGCATGAAAGTAGTCCTCGCTACACTCCTATCCAACACTCCAACCTCCACACCCTTACTTTCCACCTACATACTTCCTGCATCTACAGGCAATGGACGTAAATCACTTGAATGTAATTCCCAGGATACCTCATAGGGAATGAATATCATCTGCACAGTCCTCCTCTCCCACAACATGTAATATTGACTAAATATTCTTGACTCAAGGTCGACTCTAGGTTTGCTTTTTCTGGTGGTTTGAACCACATCACACACATCTGTATCAGAGAATAAAGTTTTTCCAGTTGCTCCATTTTCTGATTAAGACTGTAAGATGTGGTGGGAAGTTCTGGAAAAAGCTAGTAAGTGGGTTTGTCATCTCTCACATCTGTTGATTACGTTTAAAATCATTTCAGTCTGTGTTTCCTGTGTTGTCAGTTTAATTTTTACCTCCTGTTTTGTGTGTCGGCTCTCCACCAGTCCGGACGTCTGTTCTCCCCGCAGGCTGACTGACACTAACTCCTGCAGTGATAAACAACATCAGAAAGCAGCAACCAGGCTGCACCACTACAGCTACTAATCAATGGGAATGTTTAGGCTACTCTTATTGTGAATAATTTACATTTTAATTTTTGTGCAAATCAGTGTAACAAGAATATCTTAAAGTGAAGCAAAGTGATGATTGTGTTTAAAAATACATGTACAACATTGTAGATACTGTTGAGAAATTTTAAAAGATAAAATACATTTCATTTCAGTGCAAACAACGATGGGCTGCAGCTTGTTGACTTCTATTTGGATTACTTTTCTCATTTTTTAAATTAAGCTCTTGTTGAACCACAAAAGGCCTCTTGTTTAAGAAGAGATTGAAATCATGTCATGGTTCGAATTACGGAGTGGGTTGGGTTGGGGGGGTCTGACCGACTTAATTAAGACCTGGAAAAAACAACAGTTCAGGGGGTCTGTCTTACCTGTAATTGTAAATATTACAATATATTTCCCATATTCATGCCTCAAGAATATTGAAATACGATTTCAGATTTAATGGACCATACCGTCCATTGAATGTCTTGTCTGCCTGCATCACTCCAAGCAGCTCATTAAAGCCCAGTGAATCACAAAACAAGCTTTTATGAGAGTGACTGCTGGCATGAGACTTGCTGGAAGTTTTGCTCTAGGTGGTGACCCCTGCCTACAAAAGTTGTTGTGTGGAATGGGGCATTCAACAACTGGCGCAATTAAGACTGCAGACATAAAGTATGTTTTGTAATGTAGTTATTTAATGCTGTTGTGTTTGTTTGACAGAGATGTTTATAAAATGATTGAGCAACTGGTATTTCTGGATACCGAGCAGTAGTGAAGGGATTAAACATCAAATCAAGCTTGAAGACACAGGGTTAAGTTTAAATTTCGGAAAAGCTCCTACTCACCTCTGCGATGTGGTTTCAGGTTGCGGTGGATCGGAGGGGGCATGGCTTCGACTGGCTCCTTTCCACCGACAGTGTTCATGGTATTCCTCCGGAGAGGCGGGTGAGTGGAGCGACGGGGGTCAGGGGGGAGTTACGAAAACCCATGTGGGCGGGTGGGGGGACTTGCCTCCCCAGGGATGCCAGGTCACCTGTGGCAGGCGTGGGATGAATAGGAAGGGAGGGAGTTAGGGGGGTCATTGGGACGTAGTTGGCATCCTGGAGCTGGACAGAGGGGTCAGAGGAAGGAGGTGGAGGCACCCTGAAACAAGAGAAGAAGAAATTAGAAACTCAAGTGCATTTTTTAAAAAATGGGCATCCGTTGGTTGTTCAAGCTGGTCTGTGTGTCCAGTTTAGTGAAATTTTATAAAATAAACATTTAAAGAAACATATTATTAGTATACTATTATTTCAAAGACAACACAAAGATCTATCAGTGCTTTTTGTTTAAACTGCAGAACAAAACTGATTTTATTAGGGCTTCTATTTTATGTTTACAGCGTGTTATATCTGTGTTCTGTCAAAGCAAAGTGGAATGAAATCTGAATTTGAACACTTTAACTTTTATCATGACATGAGTCACCGACATCTAAACAAAGACCAGTCTTTCAGTTGAAAAGGTCCAGGCTCCTTAAATCCACACACAGTTGCATCATATCATGTATCTTCTGACTAACCTTGGTGCAACAGGAGGCTCAGTGGTGGCAGCGCTCATGAGAACGTAGTGTTCGTCCACATCATCATCTTCAGAGCAAACGCTACCCAGAGGTACCATGCCTTTATTAAACTGACAGAGAGAGAAAGAAACTTATATTTAGAAATGATAGCGATAAAGAAGATAAAGAGATGGAATACATGAAAATATTTAAAATTTTACTCTTGAGTTTTAACTTACGAAGTAACTGCTGAAGCTCTCGCTGAACTCAAACATGCTCGCTCTGTCAGACAGTGACTGAGGGATGTAAAGAGACTCATAACCTGAAACACAGAGTATAAAACTTGAAAAGGCGTAACAGCTAGCCTGGCAGTTAACAAATATGTGCCTACTAGCTACCTACTAAGTATGTCTAGGTGAAGTCTAATTAACGTGCTGTGTCTTGTTTGTAAAAGGCCAGGCTAGCTTTTCCCCTCTGCTTCCAGTCTGTATGTTAAGCTCTCTTGGATGTAGGTTCATATTTAGTGCACAGACATGAGTGGTATAGATCTAACTCTCAACAAGAAAGCTAAGAAGTATATTTTGCAAAATATTAAAATATATTCCTTATAATTGTTCCATAATTCCACAAGGACAAATGAGCAAGTACCAAGGACCGCAGCCCTACCTACTTTTGATTAGCAAACATGTAAAATAAATTTAAAAAAAGATACAAATTAAATAAAATTCTTCAAGAGCTACTTTGTAAATGGACTGTATAGCAGCAGCGTCATTCTCCAATGAGAAAGTGATAAATTATTCTATCTAAAAATGTATTGGTTGATTGTGTCATGTGATGTAAACAAAACTTTTACTACAAAAATGCTAGCCACGTGGCGCTGCTTATGACGCTACTTTGTAGCTTAACGGTTTTACTGACAATGAGTTCCTGAAAATAACACGAAAGTTATGGGAACTGCAGCTGCGGTCACTTCACCCGACGCTGACCGTGAAGACCCTGAAGCTTGAGAAGAAAGCTCTGCTGCTCTACCTTGCTGGTCTGCTGCTGTACCACACAGCGACAGCCCTGGTCTGGATGTAATAATAATAATAATAATAATAATAATAATCTTTATTTGTAGAACACTTTTCAAAAACAAGTTACAAAGTGCTTTAACAAGTGTAAAGACAATAATACAAAAACAATACAAGACAAATACACATTTAAGATAAATATAAAATAAGTAAAATAGAATAAAATAAAAGGGATAAAATAAAGTCAAATAAGATCGGGAAAGGCTCTCCTTTAAAAGTATGTTTTAAGAAGGGACCTGATTTCCTCGGGCAGGCTGTTCCAGAGCCTCGGGGCCCTGACAGCAAACGCTCTGTCCCCTTTAGTTTTCAGTCGAGACTCTGGAACAGACAACAGACCTCTGCCCGACGATCTCAAGGTACGTGCTGGTGCGTATGGGACTAAAAGGTCAGAAATATAACAAGGCGAGAGGCCATGAAGAGCTTTAAAAGTGATCAATAAAATTTTAAAGTCAATTCTAAAACATACTGGGAGCCAGTGTAATGAAGCTAAAATAGGAGTAATGTGGTCATATTTCTTTGTTCTGGTTAAAAGCAGCTGAGTTCTGGACAGTCTGGAGTCGATCAATAGATTTTTGGGTTAAACAGGTGAAAAGGCTGTTGTAATAATCCAGGTGTGATGAGATGAAGGCGTGTAAAATGGTCTCGGTGTCCTAAAAAGTTAACATAGATCGAATTTTTGCTATATTTCTAAGTTGATAAAAACATGATTGAACAAATTTTGTGGTGTGCTGCTCGAAATTTAAATTACTATCAAACCAGACACCAAGGTTCTTTGCCACAGGCTTAATGTGATTTACTAGGGAACCAGCAGATGGCAGATGGCAGTATTTGCCATCTGCTGGGACCCGATCACCAGGATTTCTGTTTTGCTACTGCCTCGGTTGCCCCAATGTGCCACTGTGTCTGGTGCGTCTCATTCAGCCAGCAAAGTCTCCATTCGGTGTTCATCTGCCTTGGCTCCAGCTGAAACTGGCCACTCTGCCTGTTTTGTCGCTGTCATTGACCCAGGCCCATGACCCAGAGAAGACTAAATAGCTTGATGTGTGCCCACACACACACACACACACACACACACACACACACACACACACAGGATTTTTTGACCACAGTGGATGCTTTGAGGATAGCCAGGGACTTCATACAGCATAATGACAGACAGAGACAACATAGATAGCCTACAAATATTAAGAGCAGGGGTGAGTTTAACGTTTCTTTTTAAACTACTTTTATTCTCTATATTGTGTTAGCTGTAATATAACGATCGCAAATGGAAATAAATCTGGAGCGTGTGTGCTTGAACGTCAGAAAAAAAAATCTGTAGGCGATTTTTAACTATAAAAGGTCTATGGCAGGCAGCCACATCAAGCTCAGGGACCACAGCCCATGAGCAAGCAATGCATTCTGATGTCTAAAAATCGTTTTGGCTTGTGTCGTGACGCAAATCAGTTGTGTGATCAAGGGGATGCTGGTGTTTTGTGTGTGCGTTTTGTGTGTGTGAGCGCGTACGTGTGTGTTGGGTGGTGGTATTGCGAGTGGGCCCGACCAAGTTCAAATGTGTTCCACGGTCCATGATGAGTACAATGTAAAAATCACATGTAACTTTTTGACAGAACATTTGTTCAGCTTTAAGACATCTTCTGCAGAGTGGAAACAGATCTTGACCACGTATGAAGGTAAAAATGGACAGAGACAGCAGATAACAAAGCATCAAGTCTGAGCATGTATGAATATAAACAGAGGTCTGGTTGAAAAAAATCTGTTGTGGGGCAAAGGTCTCGTCTTATGAATTAAACTAATGCTAATCAAATTATGGTGCAAACAGGCACAAATTGTTTCAGCTGTAAGGATATAATCCCTCAACACTGCCGGTTCTGCACAATAAAGCAGCTTTATAACCACAGTGCTCTCTGATCTCCTCTGAGGAATCACGTTTAAAACTCTCTGCCGGCTAGTAGTGGCGATCCTGCTTCCTACAGGGATTTCACGCCCACTGGGAATTAGGAGCATTATTTATTTCCACTGATTAATGCGCCTACCAGCACATTCAAAGCTCACTAATAAACACGGTACAAAAAATGGTGTACAAATGACACATTGTGGATTTACAGGTCATGTGCCGGAATATTTCTTGGCTGGGTGGACTGACTTAAGAGTGATATTGATCATCTCTCTGCGAATAGACATAATATATTTTAAAACCAGGCTGTTAATTAAGTCAGGACAGACAGTTCACTTCTTACCTGTCTGTGTGCGTCCTGGCGCAGTGACAGTGTTACTCCTCGGCATACCTCCTCCCCGTCCCTCCACACATCCGTCCCTCCTCTCTGACTCTGAGCTGGATCGAGGGAGCATGCCCATGGGCGAGCTCTCTCCCTGGGCTGCGATATTTGGGGGCTTCGGCGGGCGTGGAGGAGGAGTCCTGGTGGGGGCGTGGAGCTCCGCCTGGGTTAGGGAGTCCACACTGGGGGTAGAGGATGGGCGGCGAGTGGGTCGTGGTTGCACGGCTGTTGCTGGGCGGGGGATTTGGTAAGCACTAGTGGTGTGCGAGTGCGTATTTGGCTGCACGGTGGAGTGTGTCTCATCACTCAGAGATATCTCCACAGGCCGTAGGTGGAAATCCAGGGAGTGCTTCCTGGGATGAGGAGATGGGTGACAACGAGCTCTGCCAGCTCGTTTCTGGAGGTCAGAGGTCATGCTGGCATCCAGAGACTGGCTTAAAGGGCTTGTCATGGTGGCAACTGTCCACAGGGCTGTCCTATAGATGGAGGAAGAGGAGGAAGACGGATTTGGGAGGCCGTTGGGAAGGAGGGAAGGAGAGGAGGAAGAAGAAGAAGAGGAGGACGTGTAAGAGGGAGGAGGGTAGAGGTTGTCGTTGTAGTCGGTTTCAAGAGAGGTGGAGGAACCTGAAGGAGGTCTGGACACAGAGATACAAAATGAGAGCGTTAAGTCAGGAATTATGAGTAACTGTGTGACGATTTTTAAAAGGTTCGAATTCAGTTTCTATGTGCTTCAAATCAAAGAGCTCCAGGTGAGCTCCAGTCAAATCACCAGATCTCAGCAAATGACAACCAAAACTATTTGGCATTAGATACAAACTTGTCCAAATAAGGAGGTTTTATTGCTTTGTGTGAGGTTTTTTTGTTTTTTTTGTTTTTTTTAAATCCATGGGTGTGATCCAAGATAAACCCCTAATCCTGTTCTGAGATTCAACAAGTCTGAACCTGTAACTCTAACTATCAGCCTAGTTGATTTAACTTCAGCTGATTGTCTTTAGTCTGAACCAGAGTGGAAAAGTTGAATTTGTGCATGTACTGTATGTATTTTGGGGTCATTTATGTTATTATGCTTACTTTACTTGATGGTAAAAGCTTTACTCAAATGGACGCCAACACTCACATGACTCATAATTTACTGTTTACTATTATCATTGTTATTATTTGTTTTGCTTGTTTTAGTAACTGATTTTAAATGAAGTTTACAGTTTGTAAAGAAATATGGCTCTCTGTTTTGGTTCTGAATGCTACAGTGAAGCGTGGCATTATGGGGACCTATAATTGAGGTCTATATACCTTAAACTCACCAAATAATTTCACTTTGCATTTGCTCATTTGTGAAAAGCTGAGCAAAACAAATAAGATTTTATTTTTTTCTGTACATGATGACTAAGCCATGTCATGTCTCCATGACATGATGTGTGTTTACCTGATGTGACTCTGGCAGTGTGACAACCACAGGTAATCTTCTGCAGCGGCATCATTCCCCAGGCTTTCCACACTCACCGCATCATATGGGGGTGGGACTGACCCTGTTACCGCGGCAGTGCCTCTGGTTGGGGTGGACGCTGTAGTGGAGGACGAGCCAGAGACAGGAGGTCTCTGTGGAACTGTAGAAAGAAAGCCACTTAAATGAGAGATCTAATAACAATAACTCCTAGCAGGAATGAAGTTATGAAGAATGCTAATGGAGTTATGAAGAAGTTATGAGAAATTCTTCTAAGTTCCCGCATCTGCCTGCAGGGCATTGGAGTATCTGAACTATTTTCTTTAAAGCTCAACCTATCAACATGGATCTTTTGAAGCTCCAGCGCAGACGAAATCTGATAAATTAACAGTTAGAACATCTGCTAGAAACATTCGAAAATCTCTCAATATAATATTAAATCAAAACCTTTCTGACAATATCAATCAAAACTAAAAATGATTATCTTTGTAAAGGTGGAGTTAGTGGCTGAGCTGTTGCATTACATTTTACATGTGTACATAATAAAGTGGCCACTGAGTGAAGGCATTCAACGCTAAACTGGTGTGAATAAACCCTCTTAAACAAATCCTGCAGTCTGACTTGTTTTAATATAAATACATTTTTAGTTTAGCTTTTACATTATGGGATATGTCTAATTTACTTCAAATATGAATTCCCAGTGTAACCGGCCCCGAGGTTTGTAGTACCGTCTGGACTCAAACTTGTGACCTCAGGAATGGGAAGTCGGACGCACTAACAAGGAGGTTAAAACCCATGGGCACGAGCATCTGTTGCTAGCACATCTCTTAAAAGTCTAGTGTGTAATATTTAGGAAGATCTTTTGACAGAAATGCAATATAATAAACATAACTATGTTTTCAGTGGTGTATAAAAAGACCTTACATAATGAACCGTTATGTTTTTAATACTTTAGAATGAGTCATTTCTATCTGCATACACAGTAGGTCCCTTTACATGGAAGTCGCCATGTTGCACTGCTTGTCAGCCACCGTAGCTTCATCTACACTCTTGCAAAGGGAGGGGTGAGCGGTGAGTGAGTCCTTGGTTGCAAATCAGCAACCCTCAGCACTAGATGCCACTAAAACTTACACAGTGAACCTTTAAGGCGTTGGGGAGTGAGGTTTACTCACTGCACAGCCAGCTGGCTACCGTTACACCAGCTATGGGAAAAGATGTATATCAGCGAAAGTACAATAAAAATGTGTTGGGCTCCAACAAATGCCTCATAGTGTTACACATGCTGTCAAAAGTTGATCTTGACATGATGGGGCCTGGAGGTACAAACCCCTGTATTGTGTAACCTTTGACTCTGAGTCCTCCTATTGGCCAATTGATCTTATTCTTTAGGCCGAGATTGTGAGTCAAAAAGTTACAAAAACATGAGTTATAAGCCTGGATACAGAATGAATCACCATGGGTATTAAAGTCTTAGCTATTATAACAAAAAGAAGACAAAGTTAAAATTACTGTACAGGGCTAAGCTTATATATAATACCATATTTTATGATATTTTAAAACATTTACCATATACACATCTGAGTCACCGACACACACAATCCCGAGGATTTATCTCTGCATGTTCTCTCTCCTCCCACTAGTTTTCACACTGGCTCAGACACGACCCACACACATATCTATCCTTTTCAAATGCAAAACAAGAAAGGTGCAAGGAATATTTTGATTCCCTCCCTCTCTCCGTCTTACCGTCATCGGTCGGGTTGAAGCCACAGAGCAGGCAGATGGAGGACACCCAGCGGTTCATGTCCTCTTCAGACTCAGCCACCAGGTACCAGGTCCTCTCCTCCGTCCTCAGGTCGAACACAAAGCTGCTCTCCAGCTCCTTCTTTGTGAATGTCAGGCCAGCATCCACCTGAGGGAGAGAGGATACAGAGAGGGACAAGAGGCAGAAACGTTTTCCTTTTAACAGATATTACTAAAAAATACAATGAAAAGCCCATAAAACTCGAGCTTAAAACTAAAGACAATTCAATTATATAATTTTTAAATGTTGAAGCATTTATATTGAGTTAGCATTAAATCCAGAAAATTGAGTCAACCTTAAATTGCAAGCATCTGCACCACACAGTGATAATCTCTCCACATATTAACTTGAGTTTGGTGAAGTGCAGTGCTTATCCATAAATAAATACATACAGTAGAATAATTACATGAAGAAAAAAAACATATAGATACAAAATAAATCAACATTTTATCAAACTGAATATTGAAATAACAAAAAAGAAAACAAATACACAATACTAAATATTATATTATATTTAAACATGCCCAATTCGTTTCAGATTTCTTTTGGTCATCAATTAATGAAATTAAATGTTTATAGAAGTATTAAATCAATACTAAAATCATAAAAATAATACATTTTGGCTCATAACACCCAGCGGCCGGACTTCCACTGACATTCAGTAGTTCTCCAACATGATGTCAGACCGTCCTGTGTCTGTCGGTTTACCTGTTCACATAAGTTCAGATTAATAGTTCTGATTGGCCGGCGGGACTGCTGGTTCTTGTAGTATTGCAGGACATCTGGCTCACCAGTCAGCCGACCGCTTCGCAACACGAACCAACGCCTCTTCCATGCCTGGAGAGAGTCCGATACAGTTATTACTAGAGATTATTCAGTAGTTTTTTCCTTATTTTCTTGTTAACATCAAACAATATCTAAATTATAAGCTTTTAAACATACAGATTTAATAGATGTCAACATTATTATAATTACTTTAAGGTCTTGAGTCGGTTTTTATCTAAACTGACATCTCCACCCACTTACACAAGATTAAAGGCTGCAAATTTCATTACACGCCACAATACAAAAGGTATTGGACTGAAGGAGATACTGTCATAGATTCATGGTCCTGAGAGGAGGATCTCTTAAGAATAATGTTTATGGGCCCCTGACCTCTCCTGCAGTCGTAAGGACAAAATTGCCACTTTTTCCACACTAATTATTTTCTCACATAATGATCATTATGAAATAAAATAAAAAACAACCTCCTGTCTGTACTGGATGCTGGACAGTTGGAAACAGTAAGTAGCTTACCTCAACCTGCACGTAATTTACAGACAATATTAAAATAGATCCAGTTTGATACGTTCATTTAGATTTAATTATGGCTGTTAAATGTTAATTTTACTATAAAAATACACTGAGACAGTAAAAGATTGCCTTATGGACATTTTTATGGTGGCTTTTAATCTTGCATCAAATAGTGAACTGCATACTGTTTGCAGACTTGCATGTAAAAATCACCAGCAGTAAATATTGTGCTAGTACTAGTATTGAACTACAAAAAACAAGACAGTTGCAAGCCTTTAATTAGAGTTATGTAAAGCTTTTGATTGGACAGTTAGGTCCTAGAGATGTGGTGAGAACAGCTGCGCAGAGGGGGCCCAGTTAGATTTTTTGTCATGGGGCCCAAAGTTCCTGGTGGCGGCGCTGCCCGTGAGTGATACACAAGATGACACCTCATATTTCAGTCATGACTCACCATCTGTGTGTGTGTGTGTGTGTGTGTGTGTGTGTGTGTGTGTTTGTGGATTCAGTGTTAGTATGTAGGTAGTGTGTGTGAAAGACACATCATGATTATTTAAAGGTGTGAAGCCGAGCATGAAGAAGGATTTTAAAAATAAACAGCATGTACACACACATCCTCGTGTCACAATCTTCGTGGGGACACGTCATTGATATAATGCATTCCCACAGCCCCATCGTAATCTTAACCATCATAACCCCCGACACTAAAGCCAAACAGTCCTTTAAACTTGTGAGATCCAGCATTTTGACCCACAACTGTAATGGACCCCACAAATATAGTAAAACAAGTCTACATGCACGCACTCTACCGATTCACATTTCAGTGACATGATCTCTCTGTTGAAGAGTCACTAGAAGTATGTTCGTGAGGTGTGGGTACCTGTGCTGTAGCTCGGCGTGTGAAAAGGAATCAGAGAATTTAGTTTTTCTCCATAACTACCTGGACACAGAATTGTTGAAGAAGAGTGACTCAAACATAGGATTGTGCTTCTTTTTGTGTGGCTAAATACCGAATGTGTGCACGTGTGTGTGTGTGCGTGTGCGCGCCAGTGAGTTTCCACCAATCCAAATCCAGCTTGTGGATTGTTCTTCACAAAACTAACGTGACTCCAAAGGCACGCCTGTGTGTGTGTGTGTGTGTGTGTGATCAAAGTGCACAGCAATTAAATAATGTAGAGCACGCCCACCCCCCCTTTCTCGCCAAACACTGCCAGGAAGAGGAAATAGCTGAACAGGAAATGCTGGTAGAGATGGCAGTAGATGTGTGTATGTTTGTTTTTGTTTTTTTGTCCGGCCCCCCTCACTCTGTTTGATGATCAGTCGTCTTCAGGCTGCTGGACAAATAAAAGCAGCGGGGTAGCAGAAGCTAGTATGAAAATATTT
>NW_024042680.1:0-14689 GCF_014851395.1 Micropterus salmoides | reverse complement strand
CAGCCATTGCCGATGGACCATGGCATCGTCTATCGGCCCGGCCCTAGTATGCACGTGGTGAGCGTGGTGACATACGCATCTGTGCGCATGCTCCGGTCAAAGCACTTTCTGACATGGCTGTGCCAATAATAATGGGTTAAGAAAGGGAAGCTGGTAAAGTACATATTAACACATGGCATACGCCGCAGGCTTTCAAAAAATAATATGGGGGGTAGGGGGAGCCTGTGCAGTAGAGCTTTATATCTAGCAAAGCTGCTGTCTCACAGGTTATGTTTATGTGTGTGTCTGGGTATTCATACTATGTATGAGTTTGTCTTTGTAAACTTACAAAGACGCATTTATGTATATTATATATATTAATACATTTTCAATTTCTTCTGTTACTGTAACTGTTTATTTGTCAGTAGGTTATTAATTTGCCAGTGTGTTGTCACTATCACATCATTTTTTATGCAAAAACAAAGTGAGAGAGAGAGAGAGAGAGAGAGAGAAAGAGAGAGCGAGAGAGAGAGAGAGAGAGAGAGAGAGGTGTAGAGCTGCCATATACAGCAAGTGCATTCTTTTTGGAGCAGATAAAGTCCAGAAGGGATATGCAGAGAGAGGATGTTCAGAAATAAATACTCATGAAGTTTGTGTTGTAATTACTTTTTAATATCATCATCTTCTTAAATCTTACAGCTTAAAACTTTATCCCACTGTTTGGACACTTGCACAGTTGATCAGTATTTTATAAACCCAGTTGTTTTCTCACAGACTCTCTCTAAATCTTTTCTGGGAACTCCACTGTTTTTACACATGAAGGTCAGTTTGCTTGTTTGAAAAGTTCACACTGTTGTCGTCATCAAGGTGAGGATTGAAACTACAAATATTTGACAGAGAACGTGCAAGTGGAGGCATGGACTTTGAAAGCAGTGGATAATGAACAGGCAGATAACAGCTACTGAATGATTTCAGTCGCAGTTTTGGAGATGTAGGATCCAGCTGTTTTTGACCTCGACTCTGACCAGGGACTAAAAGTCAGGAGATCTCTGCTGCACTGATTTTGACCATTCTTTTGTATCCTAACTTTCTTGAAGTACAATACTACATCAGTGGGTTTTTTTTGTTATACAGTTGTTTTAGCAAATATTAGCAAGCACTTTCCTATTCACACATTCAGCACATGTGTTGCAACACTAGTAATCATTGTTTTTCTGTCCACTTGGTGAATTTAACTGCAGTGTTCACCAGGGATGAGAATCGAGAACCGGTTCTTCTTCGGAACCGGTGCCCAGTGAATCATTTCCTTGGAACCGTTAGCATGCCTGCTTAACGATTCTACATATCGTTTCTGCTCGTTGCAAATGCGTCAAGACGTCACAAACATAGCGTCGAGGCACAAGCGCTCTAAAGTTTGGTTATATTTCACGCGAAAAGACAACAATACGGTCACTTGCAACACTTTTCCATTTCGTCAAAGGGGGGGACTACCTCCAACATGCAGAAACATTTGGCCCCACAGCATGCAATTCATTTGCAGGACTGTGTTTGATACACTACTACTTAGCGACACAACAAGGGAGTCAAGCAGCAGCGGAACTAACGGGACGCAATCTGTTATTAATGCTAAAGTTAACTTTAAACTCTCCAGGCAGGACAGGCCCCGTCTACTTAATTAATGTGAGCGCCATTTCATTGTGTAAACTTTAACTATACAAAGAATCTCCATTGTCGTTATCCATCAAATTTAGATGATGATGAAGACGGCCAGAGTCTGGCTCTCACACTGGCTCAGAGGCTGCAGCAAGTAGCTCTAGCTACTCCGTTCACAGAGGCAGGGAAGAACAAAATGGCCGAGGCTAGGATCAACGAATGTCACCGAGCAGTGACTAAGTTTGTGGTAAAGGGTTTGCACCATAGACTGTATTTAAAAATGGACGTAGTATCCGTGATGTCACCCGTTGGTTTCTGAAGAGCAGTTTTGAAACCCTTAATTGGGCGGAGCTGGCCGTCGCCATCTTGGCCCCGCATCACCACGCGTCCCTCCCGGATAACCATAAACGGGCAAAGAGGCGGTCGTGGGTGGAGCTGAGGTGACGTGTTGCTGAAACCACTCGACTAGCTCGACATGACCAAGTTAGCTCATGCTAAGGAGCTAATGCTATATGCTTCTCTGAGTTAGCAGAGGTAGCTTCTAAACCCCCATTGCAGCACGGTGGAGGTTGGAACCTGAGGCCGTTTTGTTACCAGTTTACAGTCATTTCCAGCTTTCAGAAAATATTAAAATATCTGTTATTGACATTATACTTAACATGGTTTTAAATGCTTTTTAATATATAAATGGGGTAACATTATTTTGCAACACTAACGTTACATTTTGTAGAGACCAGCTAACAGCTAACTATGAATCAGTTATAAATTACGTTAACGTTTACTTACAGCAAACAATTTGAAGCAAATCAATTAACGCTGCTGCTGTCGGCAGGGCTGTGTGAGATTACTGTCTGGAATAGGACACTTGAGAGAGAAACCCAGAGGAGAAATCTTTTGCTCAGAACGGTCTTTTCTTTAACTCTTGAGAAAACACTTAGATTCCAATAGTATATCTTTTTGAGAGCACTCCAATCTCCTAAAACCCCTTAGGAGTTACTGAGGTTTTGAGATTTAGGTAAAACAGATGGATGCTGAATTGAGATTACAATAGGATAAATGAAAGTAACAGATGAGATCAAATCATCTTTTTGAGTTCACTAATGTCTTGCTTCTTGCTCCTAAAAGCAGTTGGGAGCTCTGGGGAGATGTTTGTGAGCTTGATTGTATCACATTACTATCTGTGCTTGGAGAAATGTGGTGGAGGGCCTGAGTTGGATTTGAACCCTGCCCCTGCTGTTCAAAGGGCAACAACACTGCTGCTGCGCCATCCAACTAAAATTAGTTAAGAAGGACTGGAAATTCTACTCACGTAAAAGGTATAAAAGTATAGTGAATGTACTTAAGTATCAAAAGTAAAAGTGCTCATTGTATATGACAGATACATGTTGTATCTCAGTTGTTGTGTGCATTCGGTCCTCTAAACATCATTTCAAAGTATTGGGTGTTCCAGTTATGCTGGCTGTGACCTTAACAAATTGGAAAACACGACATTTGAATGTGCATTATTTTCAATGTCAAAATTTATTTTATTTTTCTCAGTAACTTTCTGTTTAATTTGAGTTTTAAATATAGTCCATATTTGTGTTATATGGCCATTTAAAAAAAGATATGGTTTATGGTTCACATTGTAATAAATTCTATATATATTAGCACTTCCTGTCTTTACTACTTACTGAAAAGCTAATCGTATACCACAGATAAAACATGAAACATTAAAACTGAACTCTTGCTGAAGAACATCAGTCTAGTACTCCCAAGCATGTGTCACATGAAATGTTGAAAAGTAATTAAGTAGTGTATTTCTGTGTGTGCAGGAGTATCTTTACTTTCTACCTTATACTTTAAGATAAATAAGAAGCCATACACCCAGTACCCATATATTGTATAACGGAGCCTGAAGTTTCTAAAGAGTGCCTTGTTTGCTGCTCTGATTAAAGTCTAGTTTAAACACAGAATAATGTGGGCACATCCAAACAAAGTGGTGAAACAAAGAATGATCTGCACAGTAATTATGAATCCTACTAGGTGGTATCTATTGTGACCTTGCAAACTCTGAGGTCTCAGAGCTGATTGAATGCACTTTTGCATTCTATACAATGTAAACTACATGAGACCTTCTCAGAAGTCGCAATAAATGACTCCTACAGGGCTTCAAAACTATTCAGTATGCAGATAATTCTTTGTTTTTCATTACAGAGTAACTTCTCAGTCAATGTCACATTTGTCTCTTAAAGAAATGTCAAAATAAAACAATATATAACATCAACCTTTAATTTTTTACTTTCTACTAACATATGTAAAATGTTAACCTATAAATAACATCTTAATATTTTCATTTACAGCTGTTAACTGTAATATATTGTTGAGTTTAGATCACACTATTTACAATTAACATATGAAACTGATGATGAATGAAGAATGTGATTTTATTTAAAGTGTAATTAGTCCGATAAACTTTATAACAAAGTATTCCTAATACTAAAACTTATAACCATCCATAATATTAAACTCTTGTCTTGCATTCATGAAAACATCAATATTAAAATGTTACAACTGTAAAAAGTACTTTTGTATGACTTGAAATGTGTTGTAAGAGTTATTATAATGATAGAATCTGTTGATAAGAACCCAGTGTCATAATTTCACGTCAGTAGTGTTCAGGTGTTGTGAGTAAAAAGAAAAGGCTGCGCAAAGCAGGAGCTGAAGAGCTGGAAGCTGGAGCTGTTATCTCCTGTACACACCTAATTTCTCGCCGGTAGCCTACAACAGCTGTTCTGCCGAATTATGCATCCACCTCTTAAGCTCCTTATAAGGAACGTCGCTGATCAAACACAGTTATCACATCAGATTGTTTGCTGAATCTCAAGGAATGCTACAGCTACTAAGTGTATTAACTTATTGATGACTCTAAACTGCCTTTAATATGTACTTCGAATCAATCATTCCCACTGAACCCCACAAAGAATAGTATATCGTTTTTAAACAGTAACTTTACACTTGGAGGTGCACGGCTCTCCTCGGGAGAGACAGCTAGCTCAAATAGTGGCATCAGTGCTCCTCGGTGTGACAGTTTCAGGCAGAACTCCGTAGGAGCGGCAACGGAGTTCTGCCTGAAACTGTCACTCGGCTCTCTGCCTTTAAACCCTTTGTGTCCATTGGGATCAGATGCAGCCACTTATAATAGTATCTGACTAGTATCTAACTGAGCAGTGATTCTGTTACAGGACGTAGCTAAATCTCACATCGCCTGTTAGTAAAAGTTACCGTTAACATAACGTCAGCTAACTGAGAGCTGAGCCTTTACTTCTTCAAAGGATTAACGGTATCACCCTAATGTCTAACACTAAGGTTAATCTAATAACGTTACATTTTGGCTTCTCCGTTCTTGCTGACTTGTCTTTGACTCATTAAAAGCTGCGGTTAGAACACACTAACTTACTTACACTTACTTGCTCCTATCTGGTTAATTAGTGTAAGGAGCTAACGTTAAGCTAACAAGCTATATGCCGACAGCGATACCTGTTAAATGTTAACACATAAATAAAATACAGGAATTTCACTCACCAAGTAGAACACGGGTTTCCTGGAGGCTCTCTCTACAATGAACTGCACAACCTGCCATTATTCATCCGGTGTCTGCATGTAGAAATGTCCAAAAGATTCTTATCCAATACACTTTTTGTTAAATATTTCCTCATGGTTAGGTAGCTCTCTGTTTTTCGTGTGCTCTGAAAAGAAATCCGGAGATGGGGTTGTAGCCAATTCTGTGGTCTGGTCGCTGCCACACCGACCACTGTCAGTCATGCGGTGCGCAGCATAAGGTAGTTTATTAAGAAAGTATGCTCATTTAAGTCTGTTTATCTTTTTAATGTAAATAATAAATAGATTTGATCAAGTTCATTCTTAAGCCTGATACAGTAGAAAATTGCTTTGATCCATTCCTCTCTATTAGACAAAAAAATTGTATCATCTGCCAGTTGAGATAATTTAAATGATCTAAGGTCACTTTAGGTGGCGGTTGCGCGCTGGAAGCAGTCGGAGAATGTAAAGAAACAGCGGTACGTTTGAACATGCTGGACTCATTACGGGACTTTAGCTGTGAAGATGACAGAAACAGCACAGAGGGAAAGATTCGAGGAACTTATTCCCTCACCCAATGAGAATCGTTAAGGAATATCGATAATGGAATCAGAATCATTAAATTCTTATCAATTCCCATCCCTAGTGTTCGCTTTCTTTTCAGCTCGGTTTTGGTCCCTACCAAGTAAAAATCTGGCTCTTAGTACAATAGTACAGTAGCCAGGTGCAAGCCCCACATAGAAAATAAGTGGCAATAATACAAATATCAATACAGTTATTATTATTATTGTTGTTGTGTTGTTGTTGTTGTTAATAATAAATATTAATTAATTAATTAATGAATAATTATTATTGTGTTGTTAATTGGCAGTAATGAAAGAAATGCAAAAGATATAATTTGTACATTTAATTTTCATGTCTGTTTGTCTTCCAGATGTCAATAAACTCCTCCTCCAATGATTCCCTTCTTCATCCTAACGTTTCCTCCACTAACGCCTACCTCCCTTTTAGCATGTATTGCTACTTCACCAGACCAAGCTCCTTAATCTACATTGCATTCTACATCACAAACATCATCCTCCTCCTCCCTCCCTGCATCCTCATCCTCTACCTGGGACTTCAACGATGGCGGCAAAAACATTCCACCAACACAGCAACAATGACGAGTCACTCAGACAGCTTTGCATACAACATGGTCGCCATGGAGCTGATTGGTGTCTTAGGGTGCATCCTCTTTGTTTGTGGTATCTATAGTAATCATGTGAGTGTATTTTCTGTGGGGTTCTGTCTTTGGTCCTTCACCTGGTATGGAGAGACATTTTTTCACATCCTGACCTGTGTGGAGCGCTACCTGGCTGTCGTTCATCCCATCACCTATCTGAGCCTGAGAAGGGAGAGAGGGATCAGAATCAGAAATATCAGCATTGGGTGTGTTTGGCTGCTTTGCTTTGGAGGAACAAGCCTGATAGTTTTAGGAGATATCTCCATCTTCATGGATTTCTGTGTCTTGATTTTCTCCCTGATCATCATCTCCTTCTGCAGCCTTTCTGTTCTCTTCATTCTGATTCGTCCAGGGCCAGGGGAACAGGGTGGGGAAAGGGAGAAGGTTGACCAATCAAAGCAGAGGGCTTTCTACACCATCATGACCATACTGGGAGTGCTGTTGTTGAGGTGTGCTTTGAATCTGGTTTGGTTGATGGATTATCTGAGAGAAAATAGTGATTGTGTGATGATGTCGTCTGAAATTTGGTTCAACCTCCCCTGCAGTCTGGTGTTACCTCTGCTGTTTCTACACAGAGCAGGAACAATAACATGTAAGAACAACAGCACATGAGGTTAAGGATTAGATTTGATTCGCATTAAATTAAATCACTTTAGATACGTGCAAGTTATAGCTAGAATAAGTGGCAACCACATGCACTGATGAATTAATTTGCTTCCCAATATTTGACTCCCTGCTACACTCATATATCTGTATGTGCAATATAAACTGAATTCTTAATTCTAGCTCTTTGGTCAATATCTTTGTCTGTAGTTTCATAATTGTGTATAAGCAATGACATCCCATGGTGCAATCAAATAATATTTTCTTTTCACCAACAATAACTTCTTTTCTTTACACCAATGTTATATCCTTCTGGTAACTAAACATGTTATCTATGTAATTCATTTGTATTGGCATATATTTGGCATCAGTTTCCTTATGTATAACTCATGTTTGACTGAACCAATCTTGATTAAACAGCTATGAATAGTTTGAATTATTTAATTTATATAAAATGTATATGTTTTATGTAAAAATTGTTCTGCATAGTAGGCAAAACACAGTAATTTCCACACTTTTCGCTTTCTGTTATATAACCTAATGTGTGAATGAACTCTTGATTGTGGCAGTGTTGCCACCATGCTTGACGGGGTCCATGTTACAAGGAGTTCTCAATTAAGAATGTATACAGTTGTAAAGTTATTTTATGTACATACAGCAGATGGTGTATTGCAGCTTATGTTTATATACATATATGTATATGCCTCTGAGGGGCATGGCAAGCTAATGGCCAAATTTTTGTTTTAATCGGACTGGGCTATGGGGAGATATGACATCACATCAGGTTTTGATCATAACCTACATGAAGTTGTTCCTTTATAACTTGGACATTAATTGGATGGTCAAAATTCCTTAAACAGTTTTTGATCATGAGGTCCATAGTGTAGGTCCAACAGCAGCATGTTTTATAAAGTCACCAGAACTTCTGGATTTTTTCAATGAACTACTGTAATTTTTCCAATTGTAATGTGTGGTTTATAATGGACTGTGGTGCAGAAATAGTGACAGTGTTTCACACTCTTGGGTTACATTTTACATGTTATCTGTCAGTGGCCAAGTCACAGTAACATATGGTTATACTAAATAATTTAGTAAATTAAGAGTAGACAGTTGGTTGCAACCTCACCGCTAGATTCCACTAAATCTTACACACTGAACCTTTGAGCATTCAGTAATTTTTGAGCTTTCCTCACTAGTAGATATTAACTGTGTAGCACTCTGCAAATTATCAATCTCCTCCCAAAATGAAGTCTCATTGTTGTTTGAAATCCGGCTAATGACGGTGGTGTCGTCTGCAAACTTCACAACAGAGTTCTCTCCATGTCGGGGGATGCAGTGTGGGGGCTGAGTGGAGGGCAGTGTAGATGGCATCCTCTTTGGATCTGTTGGTCCTGAAAGCAAAGTGGTGAGGGGACAGGCTGACTGGGGAGTTCTTTCTGTGCTGAAGAACCAGTTTCTCTAAGCACATAATCAGAATAGGGGTGAGTGGCACAGGGCGGAAGTCATTCAGACTTCTGTCTGTCACTGCAGACTTTTGAGGTACAGGGACAAGAAAGTGATAAGTGGAAAATGTCAGTAATAACATCAACCAGGTAATTAGCACAGGTTTCTGGAATACGGCCAGGGATGTTATCAGGGCCAGCTGATTTATTCATATTCACTCTCAGCAGGACTCCCTCTCATCTGCTGTGGATACTGACAGTGGCCGGTCCTCTGGAGTTGGAGTAGACTTTACAGCTGACTCCTTGTTGAGGAGATGAAAGCGTGCATAAAGGTGTTAAGTTAATCAGGTAATGTGGCCTCACACATGATGGGGGGCGCTCCTGCTTTTGTAGCCTGTGATGTTTTTGATGGCCTGCTACATTCATTGGTGTTGTTGGTGTTGAGGTATCTCTCCATTCTCTGCTGATGTCTCCGCTTCTCCTCCTTGATGTAAGCTTTCAGTCTTGCTCTTGTGGTTTGGTAAGCTTTTTATCACCCTACCAAAAACAGCTTTTGTAGCTCTGGATAGAACCCTCACCTCTCCATTCATCCAGGGCTTCTGATTGGGAAATTGTTTTATTGTCTTAGTAATCACTACATCATCAACACATTTGCTCGTCACTGTGTTATATTCCTCAAGGTTGATGTGCTTCGTGCTCCAAAAAAAGTCCTGCAGAGCTGCTGTAGCTTCATCTGTCCACAATTTGACGGTTTAAATTGTTGGTAGGACCCTTTTAATCAACTGTAAGAGGAAGCAGAGAATATGGTCTGATAGACCAGAATGGGGGCGGCGAGAGGGCTTTGTAGCTACCAGGAATATTTGTGTAAATTGCTGAGAAGTAGCCTTTCTGTTCTCTGCATTCTGATTTGTCCAGGGCCAGGGGAACAGGGCGGGGACAGGGAGAGGGTTGACCAATCAAAGCAGAGGGCTTTCTACACCATCCTTACCATATTGACTGTGCTGGTGTTGAGATGTGTTTTGAATCTGGTTTGGTTGATTGTTTATCTGAGAAGAAATAGTGATTGTGTGATGATGTCATCATAATCTGGTTTGACCTCCCCGGCAGTCTGGTGTTACCTCTGCTGTTTCTACACAGAGCAGGAAAATTAACGTGTTGTAAGAACAACACCACACGAGGACATGGAAAGTTTTGATTTGCATTACAAAAATCACTTAAGATACAAGGAAAACAACAGAGAATATTATTTAAAATATAGCATTAGATTACAAGATCATAGTATAGGGTTGACCCCAAATAGCCTGATTCGACTGCCAACGTCTAACGTTGAATATCCGCAACGGCGTTATTAAACGAGCATCATGCCATTTTGGCTACATGTGGATGCTCAGTGTCTGATTTTACACATAACTTGCAGTTTACATCTAATGCTGTAATTAAAAATGTGCATGCAATTCTCGGCCAGTCGCATGCACAACTCTAGACAAGACTGGCAAATGACAGGCGAGCATTGCAGAGAAAAAAGGTTAAAAATAGCCTCAGGTTACCTGGAAATGTATAGTGTAAGTTACAGTGACTAATGAATAGAGACTGCAGATCTGCAACTTCTCAAGATTAAAACGGAGCTACTCTGTATAAAGCTACCAGCTGCTAGACTTTCAACTTCCTTCAGCAGCCACTTGCTAACTTTGCGATCTGTGTGATGCTGGACAGGTGGTTTAGGAACAGTGTGAACCAGAGTTGGTTTGATGAAAACAGCTGTTTGGTAAACCTTACAGTTAGTTTTATAGGTTTTATTGTAAATCTACTGTAAACGCAAACAAAGTTAACAGAGTTACATTGTAATATTTTCGCATTACTCAATCGTTATTTAATCGTTAATGTGCATTTGCTTAGAGCAAATATGCAAATCATCACCAACACTGACATGGCAACATGAGGTAAAGTGTTCACCATATGTTGCCACCATTTTAATTTAGTTGTCAGATAACACTCGCCAATTCAAACAAAAAATAAAATAAAATAAAATAATGGCAATCATCTTAAAGTTGAGATATTTCAGTTTCAACCAAAGTGATGGAACAACGAACAGATTGACGATCAACAGACGGCCTTCCCAGCTGTGTTTGCCTTTTTGCCTTTAGAGTTATAAACTGCATGTACAGGTTACAGAATGCATTGGGGTGAAAAACAAATCATGGATAGTGTAATAACTTATTTTGTGTAGATACAGTAAGTGGTTTATTATAGCTTACACACCACACACACACACACACACACACACACACAACCACAACACAAAATATAAATGTGCACAGTATATTCACCCTGCATAGATTTTAATTTGGCTGTAAATGGAAATTATTCAAATGCTATACATGCATTTATTGTATATACAGTGTATATGGTATATATTTGATTTGGTATTACAGAGTGTTTTATAGAAACGTTCTACACCATCTTGTCCATACTAAAGCTTGATTTATACTCCTGCGTAGGGTCTACGTGCGTAGCCTACGGTGTAGCTATGCACGTTACCATTATACTGGATCTTGATTAATCACTGCGCATATAAACTGACATTAATGCAGAGGTGGAAATTAAACTGAAGTCTTAAGGACTACACTTCAGTACACTTTTGAGTATTTCCATTTTACACTACTCCATTACATGTCAGAGGGAAACATACATTTACAGACAAGTAAAGTTACTTTACAAAAAATTTTATATTAAAAAACCCATAATAACTTTTTTAAATAAATGCATTGTTAAAGATTGAACAGGTTCCCAGGGGGTTTGTGACACCTTAGAAAAAGTGCAGTTTGTATCACATTTATAAAGAAGAAAAGACCTTTGTTTTTCTTATCTCCGCTCCCATTAATCATCTTACAATAATATTTTATCTTGGACTCTTTGAGGGGCCTAACCCATAGGTTGGGTACCACTTGATTTCAGATAAACTGGATGATTCACTACATTCTCCAGTACAGGTTAAAACTTTCATTCAAATTTCAAATTCATGCATGCGTGTAAACCATATGTTGTTGAGAAATGTCCACACTCTCAAGTATTCACTCCATCTGTCCAAAAAAGTATGCCAAAAAAGCTGTAACTTAAAACTGGTGCTTATTCATATCAAACAGTCATAGCCAGAACACGTTCTTCTCTCTCTCTCTGTATAACTGTAAACTTGTACTGTACTGATTGTAATCAGACTGTAATCATCTGATAGCCAAAGCCTGTAATTTGATGATGAAAATTATGTTATATACAGTGGGTACGGAAAGTATTCAGACCCCTTTAAATTTTTCACTCTTTGTTTCATTGCAGCCATTTTCCAAAAATCATAAAAGTTCATTTATTTCTCAGTAATGTACACTCAGCACCCCATCTTGACAGAAAAAAACAGAAATGTAGAAATTTTTGCAAATTTATTAAAAAAGAAAAACTGAAATATCACATGGTCATAAGTATTCAGACCCTTTGCCGTGACACTCATATTTAACTCAGGTGCTGTCTATTTCTTCTGATCATCCTTGAGATGGTTCTACACCTTCATTTGAGTCCAGCTTGTTTGATTATACTGATGGACTTGATTAGGAAAGCCACACACCTGTCTATATAAGACCTTACAGCTCACAGTGCATGTCAGAGCAAATAGAATCATGAGGTCAAAGGAACTGCCTGAAGAGCTCAGAGACAGAATTGTGGCAAGGCACAGATCTGGCCAAGGTTACAAAAAAATTTCTGCTGCACTTAAGGTTCCTAAGAGACAGTGGCCTCCATAATCTCAAATGGAAGACGTTTGGGACGACCAGAACCCTTCCTAGAGCTGGCCGTCCGACCAAACTGAGCTATCGGGGGAAAGCCTTGGTGAGAGAGGTAAAGAAGAACCCAAAGGTCACTGTGGCTGAGCTCCAGAGATGCAGTCGGGAGATGGGAGAAAGTTGTAGTAAGTCAACCATCACTGCAGCAATCCACCAGTCGGGGCTTTATGGCAGAGTGGCCGACGGAAGCCTCTCCGTGCAAGAACATGAAAGCCCGCATGGAGTTTGCTAAAAAACACCTGAAGGACTCCAAGATGGTGATAAATAAGATCCTCTGGTCTGATGAGACCAAGATAGAACTTGTTGGCGTTAATTCTAAGCGGTATGTGTGGAGAAAACAGGCACTGCTCATCACTGTCCAATACAGTCTCAACAGTGAAGCACGGTGGTGGCAGCATCATGCTGTGGGGGTGTTTTTCAGCTGCAGGGACAGGACGACTGGTTGCAATCGAGGGAAAGATGAATGCGGCCAAGTACAGGGATATCCTGGATGAAAACCTTTTCCAGAGTGCTGGACCTCAGACTGGGCCGAAGGTTTACCTTCCAACAAGACAATGACCCTAAGCACACCGCTAAAATAACCAAGGAGTGGCTCACAACAACTCCGTGGCTGTTCTTGAATGGCCCAGCCAGAGCCCTGACTTGAACCCAATTGAGCATCTGGAGAGACCTGAAAATGGCTGTCCACAACGTTTACCATCCAACCTGACAGAACTGGAGAGGATCTGCAAGGAGGAATGGCAGAGGATACCCAAATCCAGATGTGAAAAACTTGTTGCATCTTTCCCAAAACGACTCATGGCTGTATTAGATCAAAGGGTGCTTCTACTAAATACTGAGCAAAGGGTCTGAATACTTATGACCATGTGATATTTCAGTTCACTTTTTTAATAAATTTGCAAAAATTTCTACATTTCTTTTTTTCTGTCAAGATGGGGTGCTGAGTGTACATTACTGAGAAAAAATGAAACTTTTTTGATTTTTGGAAAATGGCTGCAATGAACAAAGAGTGAAAAATTTAAAGGGGTGAATACTTTCCGTACCCACTGTATGTTATAAATTGTATAGAAAATGTCATGTTCATAATTCACATAAATACATTTTTCTAAAATACTGTAAATTGAGATTAGAGATAATTAAAACAAGTATACACATTGTGTATACACCGAAACACATAAACACAAACTTCTTCATTATTTAAAGTCATGAACTGTAAATATCTTATATGGGCTCTTGATTAATCACTGCACACTTAAACTGACATTAATACAGGGGTGGAAAGTAACTAAAGTAAAGAAAGTAAATTGAAGTTCAACGACTGCACTTAGTATAGTTTGAAGTACTTGAACTTTACTTGAGTATTCCATTTTATGCTACTTTATACTTCCATTCCAGTTCATTTCAGATGGAAAACATATATTCAAACATAACCACTTTGTGAAAGATTAAACAATGGTTCCAACCTTTTTGGTACAGTGAGTTGGATAAATTTGAGGAAAAAAAAGAAAAAAGAATACACATTCTATAAGAGATTTTTGTTTGTTTTCTTCTCTCATCCTATTAAACATCTTACTCCATCTGTCCATTAAAGTGGAATCAGATGGCATGTAATTTAAAACCAGTGTTATTTAAACAGAGTCATGCCAGAGCCTATATGTCTGTCTTCAGTGTCGTTGTATTTTTATACCTGAAACAACTTGTAAATCGACTTTGTCATAATTTGACAGTCAAAGTCCTGTAATTTGATAATGCACATTTCCTTTGACTAACTTCACTAACTTCTGGTAGGACTGCAGTTGCCATCACCATGACTGTTCTTTTGCTAAAAACTCCCAATCTTGTGCACGTGCAAGGCTTTAATATTTATGATTTATGTACAAATTATATTAATATATCAATATTTGGTAATGTGTTTTTGCAGCTTTATGTTGATTCGTATTTACAGATGCAGAATAGCACCCTTCCTCTGCCTTGCACAAAGACAGCTTTTGAAACAGAAACTTTAGACTCTCAGCAAGAACACGTCACTGTAATCTTTCTTTTAATCAAAACCCCACACAGACTGCACAAAACACATTTGAGAATCATTATTCAAACATTTATTCAACAATTAAAGCCATATATATGACATTATTCTGGATTTTGGACTGAATAGTTCACATATACACATTATATTCAGTATCAAGGTAAAACAATAATCAGTTTATTTATACCCATATATTCTCCTGCTGTACAACTTGTACCAACAGAGGGCAATAAACAAGCAAGCAAACACACTGAAAACATAGTAGAAATAAATGAATAAGACTTTATTTTAAGATTGTGAATGATTACATGCTCCTGTATGTGTTGAAAATCCAACTGATTATCTTGACAACATTTTT
>NW_024042679.1:0-34642 GCF_014851395.1 Micropterus salmoides | reverse complement strand
CTGGCCGGACTCACACGCTCCTCCCGCGGGTTGGCCAGGCTTCCCCGCAGCCTTGCGGAGCTCCTGACTCCGACAATATTCAAGCACATTTTGTTCCGCTCACTTCTCGTAAAACTGTCAATATTCGAAATCTACACAGCTGATTTCACCTCAAAACTTCTCAGAGTGGATTTAGTGATGAAATTCCATACAAAAACTGTAAAATATAAAACTTTCTGTTGCTGGCCTCTGTCTGGTGCAATGATGATGCAGTGAACAGTAATGATTCTCTCTGACCAATCAGCAGTCTGTCGTGTTTTCACGTTACATTTTAGTATCCCTCAGCTCGCTTGGAACCTCATGGAAGTGAGGTGATATGAAAAAAGTACCTGGAAGCAGGTACAGGTTCAACATTTCTACAATGGAAAACCAAACAAAGGCGAGTCGAGCCAAAGGGCCTCCGCTCAGACTAGCTTGGTTTGAGGGCGTGCCTGACCCCGCTAGCTGCTTGGCAAGCTTTATGACGTTTTCATTGTGACGTCACAAGTAAAGGAAGTGAAGGGCTGGACTACAAACGAGCTGTTTTCAAGCGGTTCAGAGCAGAGCTTTCTGTGGGAGATGGGAACTCCCTTTAGGCTGGACTTTGGGCTTTTTCACTTTACAAACCTGTTACATGCACAACAAAGATAATAACTCAATAAAGGAGAGGGGAAAAACCAAAAAGCATAATACCACCTCTTTAATACTTTAACCTCATCATTTGAAACTTTGGTCATGTTTAATATGAACATGTGATATTGTAACATTATAGAAATGCTAGAAAATCTTAAAAAGCAAAATAGGTCCCCTGTAAGGCAAAGCAGCCGGAAGACATCAGAGAGAAAACTAGAATAATATTTCTCCATCAAAAATGATCCAGTTTCACCAAAATCAATTAACAAAAGGAAAAATGGATTTTGGGAAAGGGAGATTTTGTTATTGTATGTTTCTCTAAAAATACACTGAGCAGACAATGCATTATTGATGCTCTCTTGTCTTCATTTGCCTATTTGGCATTTAAGTAATCCAAAAGTAACTAAAAGTAATCAGATAACATTTCTTTTATTTTCTGGTACTTGGATACTGATTACATTTTTAAACATGAAATTAGTAATTGTACCAGATTACATTTTTAAAGTAATCCTCCCAACCCTGATCACACAGCGTCTGCCACTGATTTAGACAGCAGAGTTGCACATGTTTACATTGGAAACAAGTCTCCAGTACCTTCACACAGATGTGTCCGAAACACAAACATACCCATGCCTAACCCAACCCTAACTTATTCCTAATCTAATTGCTTTAAAGTGAGTACATGAAAAAATGTCCACACAAATTCCCTCACTCAGTCTAAACCTGAGGTCTTCCCAAAGATAGAAGTTGAGATCACACACAGACCAACCAGGTGTTCTGGGCTGCATGACAGTATTTGACTAAGCACCAGATTTAGTCATAGGTCATTTGAATCCTATCAAGCCGATGATAAATTAAGCTTTGCAAATGCTATTGGAAATATATCAACACAACTTTACACTATAAAAGTAGCTTCAACCTGTGTTTTCAAAAAATCCTCAGAAGCTGCTGATATATGCACCTCATGTCAAACTCATTACTTCGGTGCACCCCAAAGGTTCTGTCTTGGGCGCTACTCTGTTCATCTTGTATGCAGAAAATACATCATGTTAAATGTAGTCTGGCTCACAGGAAGTAGGCAGTGAGTGTAAACTTGCCACAGGCAGACAATTTCAGCCTGAAGGGATGAACGACAGCCAGGTAGCGCTCCACACAGGTCAGGATGTGAAAAAATGTCTCTCCATACCAGGTGAAGGACCAAAGACAGATCCCCACAAAAACACATTGACATGATCCCTATAGAGACCACAAAGGATGCGGATGCATCTGAAGACACCAATCAGCTCCATGGCAACCATGTGGTAGGTGAAACTGTCTGTGTGACTCGTCATTGCTGCTGTGGTGGTGGAGGACGATGAAAAGTTGACTGACATCTGGAAGAGAAATACATGAAAATCAAAAGGAGAAAATGTATAATATATATTGCATGTCTTTCAATTCTAGAAGAGGAATCAGTCCTCTGCTGCTCTCCTGCCTAAGTCTCAGCCCATAGCAGACACCGTCAACAGTAATTGTAATGCAACCCGTATCCTGTAGAGAGCTGGGACAGGTGTATGGCACTCTGACCCAGACTTATTGGGCAGCTGGCCTCTAAATCATGGAGACTACAACGCATCTGTCAGGACAACATGTTTAGACAGAAAAACGCTTTAAATGCAATGCGAAGTGGCTGGAATGTCAACTTTGGCTTTTCTTTTAAAAGAATAAATTCTATTTTGCATTTAAATCTGATCATTAATCTTTTGGACTTCAACCTGTGGTCTATTTTTCTTGAAGGACAAGTGTTGGAAAAGGATTTCAGACTTTTATCTGGTCCAGTCCTCAGCTTCTATCTCTAACCATTTCCTTTTGGGCAATCACTATACCCTAAGTATAGCAATGGCTGTGTTCGAAACGTAAAAACAGGACAGCGAGGCACTGAGTGTTGTTTGAAACGTTCGTATGACCTTTTTCTGTCTCGTAAGATGTCTTCAAACTGCCCCCGTAGCAGTCGGTTTTGAAGGCAGCACTGATGTTGACTTTATGCCAATATAGATATGACATGATATTGCCGCCTATTACCCATCGGTCTGTGCACCAGCGGTAACTCACAAAAAATGGACAGGATGGTACAAACAAGCCAAATTTCACATACAAATGTAAGTTTGTTAAGTTTTTAGTAGTTTTTTTGCCTCAATTTTTGAAAAGTTAGTAAGAACTTTACTTGAACTCATATTAGCCTGTATCTGTAACCAAGCAAGTTTGTTAAGTATGATTTCTGAGGCTTCTGTCATCGATTTGCATTTTCAATAGCTAGCTGGTGCTAAGGCTAGTGACTGACAGCCAGAAGAGACAAAAGACGTCATGCTGATGTCACACATTGCCGTAAATGCTGCCCTAAAAGGCTGTTCAAAACCAATGTTCATAGCGATGCCTTCACTCAAAAGTTATGCCTTGTGAGGCACCTGTCTATTACGGCAGCGAGGCAATGAGGCAACTGCTTTCTGTTTCAAACACAGCCAATGTGTCATGCCTTGGGGGTTTTGTGTTATTGTTTCATGTTTTATTTTGTTGAACCATTCCTATTGTCTTTCTGAACTTTTATTCCTGTCTTTGTGCCTTCTTGCTCTGTGTTTTTAATTTTTCCACTCCCTCTTAGGTTTGGTTGCTCATCTTCTGTTTTTGATTATGTTTTTTACTGTGTTTCCTATTATACTTTGGTATTTTCTTCTTATTTCAGTTTAGTTCACTCCACTTTTGTGCCAGTTCATTGTTCTAGCCTCTTCTCAGTGTTTGTTTCCCTGTGGGTTTTCTTGTGTTTCCCCTAGAACATTGTTTCTGGACTTTGGATTTTGAACTGTGGATTTTGTTTACCTTACCTAGTTGTAAGCCTTGTGTTCCTGTTTTACCGTTCTGTTTATAAGCATATTTAAACTGTACCTGTTCTGCCTTCGATGTCTTCAACTGGGTCCAAACCCTTGTTTTCCTTCCACCCCGCTAGCAGCATTTCTGATACAATATTTTAAAAGTTACGAGTGAGATTCTGAATATCTTTGTTTTTAAAAGAAGGAAGAATAAACCTTTTGCAGAAATATGGAAAATTCTCTAACCCATATTATTTACATTGTGTTTTAATTTAATTTTACAAATACTGATCTGATTTGTGTTTTAAGTGTCTAATGAAAGTTTAATATGGTTCTTTGATCATTTCAGTTCAAGTGTTCTTTGTCAATTGCATAACTTGCATTTTTGCTGTAGGGAGCAATTCAACTTGTAAGTGGTGCTCTGCTCTCTCTCTGCCTGCCTCGTTAGCCTCATGTCTGTCACCTGTGTTGCTCCTGCCCTGCTCATTATCCCTGGTATATATGTGTGGTCTTTCTGTTCAGCCCTTGTCCGGTCATTGTTTGTGTTACCTTCTGTGCGTGGATTCCCCAGTGTTAGGTCTTGTTGCCTGTCTTCCTTGTTGTGTCTCTCTGTTTCCCTGCTCATTTTGGATTTTTCACCTGTTTGGATAACCTGTTTTTGGACTCTTTAGTTTGTATTAAACTCCATTCAACTGTTCCTCCTCTGCCTTGCGTCCTGCGTTTGGGTCCTCCAACCTGCCTCCACACCACCCATCGTAACAGCACTTCATCAGAGGCAGTGAACATGTGTGGATTTGTGGTGAGGTTTATCACCTGATAAGCATAGGAGGCATTATATACGTATTTCATGCCCCCCCCCCCTCTTCCTGGCTCAGGCGATTACAGAGCTGGCTCATATAGGAGGCGGTTTGCTAAGTGACCAGTCAATCACTCACACACTCCACATCAGTCACAGACAAATGTAGCCTATAGAAATGTTGAGGGAGAAGAAAAGAAGATGCTCGAGGCCGATGCAGCAAAGTGCCTCAATTTTACAGACTTTTCTTTTGTGCTGCTGTCACTTCTAGCTTAAGGCAGCAGTGATGATGTCTGCAGCAGGGGTACATCTAATGTACTTTTTATTATGCTAAATTTTCCATTCATACCGTCATAAGTTAACCAGTTTGTAATCTGCATTTTGCTTCATTAACTGAAATGATGTCACAGTTGGTTCTGTGACACTTGTTTTTTTTTTTCCTTTTTTTTCCTGTGGTGTTCTGTGGCGTGTGTGTGTGTCTTACACTTGGCAGGGAGCTGATCGCCCAGCGAGGCTACACACCTGTTGCCAATCCTCATCAAAGCCTGGCCTTAAGATGTGGGGCTCCCTGAGACTCATCGTCAGATTACTCCTAGTCATCGCATGGTTGAGTACTTCAGGCCTGTTTAGTTACTTGAGCATTGAGTTTGTTTCTAGTGTGTTCTCTCCCTGGACCTGGATGAATGTTCTTTTGTCTTTCTCCTTTTTCAAGTTACTGCATCCGGTGTGTCTTTTTCCTGCTTGGAGGATATTTAGGAGTGCCCGTGCTCACATCTCACCTACTACCACTGTACTAAAAGTTCCTCAGTTCTTTGTAAAAAAACTCTTTAACTGGCCTTGAGTGTTCTGTATCCGCATCCCGGTCCTCAGTCTTACGAAAACTTAACAAATGAGCTGTCATCCAGGCTGTGTGCGCGCAGTTACGCAGTAAAGCGTTGGTTGGCGCTTGTCAGAGTTGGGCAGATGCAAACATTTAGAAGATCAGGCAAATATCTTTTCAGTTTAAGGCTTTATGTTCTATTAATACAACTGAAATCTAGCGCAGTCATGTTATTTGTAGTCCCTTCTGTATCTGTTATTTTAGTCTGTGTTTTGGTTCCATGTCTTGGTTCCTAGTCCGCTGTTAATGTCTCAGTAGTTACTCCTGGGCCCTGTTTCAGAAAGCGGTTCAACAAACTCTGAGTGTAAACCTGATGGAAGCGTGTGCGTGGGGATGAAAAAAGCCATCATCAATGGAGCTCCGATACTACAATTCACCATGGCAACGGGTAAATAAAGGCAGAGCCTCCATTTTAATCAGGTGGAGCTACAAAAATGAATGCTGCCATCGCAGACCATGATTGGCTCTAAAACACAGGAGTGGAGGATCGATACGTTAACAATATTACATTTTATAGAGCATTGCTCATTCATCATTTACCAGACTGGAATTTCCTTAATGACTGATAAAGTGCAGGAATTCTCCTCCAGCCTGTTCATTTTAATGAATTTGTTTATTCAGCTGGAACCTGACGGGAATAAATGCCGGTGACAATAACGGAAGATGAAAATATTAATCGAACAGATTAGACATAGCTTAGGCTCCTCATTTTTGTAATGTAAAGTGTTTCTAGGTTCAAACTGACATCGTTTAAGACGTCTGTCACAATCTTGCTCAATTTCGTATTTCATGAAATCCTGTTAAAACACATTCCGACTATCACCAGATAATGAAAAACTCACTTTTAAACTACATTTAGCCTATTTGTTTCAGCAGCACCACAGTCATCCTCACTTAGAAATATTCACATCATATCCAGTTGATAATACTATAGGAATGTTCAATCTGTGCGACTACAATATGAAAGGTTACTGTTCATTGATCAGTTTTGTACAGATTACTTTAAACTGCAGCACTGTAGCGCACAGTAGGCCTAAATTTTTTGCCTTAATGTCCACAGAGTCACTGTGTTATAAAGAACAGTGTAGCTTATAGATTTTATTCTGTGCTGAGGATAAATTTATGATGTCCAAAGATAACACTCTGTCCATACATTGATGACAGATGTTCAAGATCATGTTTGGGTAAAAAAGAAAACAATGGCCTATTTAGCTGTGATTTCGATGTTTCTAAAGACGTAATTGCGTTTCAATATGTGCTTTATCGACAGTATAATTGAGGAAATGAAACGGTGTGTGAGACAGCCGCTTCAAGCTCCGCAGGAGGGGAGGAGTCAGAGAGAAACTCACAGCGTAAGTTGCCGGGGTTACAGACGTAGAGTTTATCTGATCTCGCGCTCTGAAACCGAAAACCCAGAGTTTCCCTCATCTCAGACTCAACTTACTCAGAGTTTTCACTAAACTCGCTCTCTGAAACATGGCCCTGGTCCGTGTACTTCAGTGTTTGTTATTTTGATCTGTTCAGTATCTGTCTTAGAGTTGTTGAGTTTTGGGTTTGGCCCTGTCTGTTGTCTTTTGTCCAGTATCTGTTATATAATCTGTTGTCTCTTGGTATTTCCCTTATTTGGTGTTCTCTTTAATCTCAGCTTCAGTCTCTTTTCATTTTGGTGGTTGTTCTTTTGGTTATCTGTCTGTATTCATTTGTTATTTATATTCCTCTGATCTGTAACCTGTGTACTGACTGTTCCTCCAGTATCCCTCTGCCTGGCTGTCTCTCTGTTTTCCCCTGCTCTTTCCCTGCCTGCCTGTGTCTCGTTAGTCTCATGTCTGTCACCTGTGTTGCTCTCGCCCTGCTCATTAGTCCCTGGTGTGTGTATATATGTTTGCTGTTTCTCTTCAGTTCTTGTCCAGACATTGTTGCGTGTACGTGCTCTGTCCCTCATTGTATGGTTGTAGCCTGCGCTGTCTCGTCTTGCTTGTTTCCTGCCTGTTCCCTGTCACTTCTTTGGATTTTGGTTCACACACCTGTTTCTAGACTTTTCTGTTGGATCACCTTTTGTTTTCTTGGACTACGTTATTTTGGATTCCCTCTGTTCAGCCACTCTGTTTGTAAGTGGGCTCGCTCTCAGTTTGTTTCATTAAACCTTTTGAACTATACCTGCTCCGCTCTGCGTCCTGCGTTTGGATCCACCAACCTGCTCACCAAACCGAATCCTGAGACCCAGAATTCTGAGAGCTGCTCCAGTGAAACCAGCTCACAAAGATTCAGCCACCTGCGGGCTACCTGAATTTTGTGTCTATTTGTTTCTGACCTTCATCTCTCTGTGTCTCCCCTCTGAGCATCTGCTCCAAATATTCTGTACTGGGCTGTTCATTGCAGCCCCTCTCCACCTCTCTGTTTCTCTGTCTGTATTGATGTAGCATTCAAATTCAAATGTTTAGTTTGAATAATAAACAAAATAGAAATGACAGATTGGCTGACATGAATAAGCTATAGATTACATCAAAAAATGGACCGACATGGATAATCATAATAATCTTTATTAAAGATTTAACAAAGATATAAACTGCTCTACGTGGTTGATCCAGGATTAAAATATTTCAATAGGCAATGAGGCAAATCAAATCAGACAATTAAACAAATCCAAAAATAAAATGGAATAGATAACCGATAATAACAAGATTCTTGTCAATTGCATATGAATAACTATTAAACTAAGTGAAAGCATTCTCACCCAATCCCTTTAACTTTGTTTTGGTTTTGCAGCACATTTACAGTAAAACCAAAACTGTAAGGTTTAGTCTCAGTGCTCTCATCTGTCTTCAGCAGAGCATCTCTGGTTCAACCACTGTAGCTAAACCAATTATTCAACATCAAACAGCACACAGACAAAGTTAGCAAGTAACTGGTGAACGAAGTTGAAAATCTAGCAGCTAAAGTGACAGAGACAGTATTTAGCAGTAGGTGGAGACCAGATGCTTAAATTATGTTTAAATAGAAAATTGATTGCTAACATGTTAGCCATAGAAATTAACATGATGATAATTATCAATACAAATTTTATCTTATCCATGTCCTCATGTGGCATTGTTCTTACGACACCATAATGTTCCTGCTCTGTGTAGAAAAAGCAGAGGCAACACCAGACTGCCAGGGAGGTTAAACCAGAGTCCACAAGACATCATCACACAATAACTATTTCCTATCGACATAGTAAAAACACCCAAAAAACTAAAACTAATAAGTGAGTTATTACAACTTATTTATTTAACACGTGCTTCAGTACTTGGGGCGAAAGTTCTGAAAACACACATGCCTTTGTTGTGAAATGCGGGAAAGCCAACTTAAACCGTTGATGTTTGTCCTTCCACTTCTCTGACTGGCTATTATGGATCAGAGCAACACTTGAGAGCACCCAGGTCAGTGTTGATATTCTTTTCATTTTAAAATAGTGTTCAGTATTTGAATAGGATAAAGTTATATGCTGTGATGAATCATTAGATAAGTTGAGAATCATCATAGACAAGGTAAACGCAAATAACGTTAACTTTATTAGCAAACACTAGTGGCTAGCTAATGCATGAAAACTTGTCTAGCCAATAATGTTAAGTTAGTTACCCTTAAAACCGGGCAGGCATGTTTTTTTCCGCCTGGTTCCTCCAAATAGTCTTAATTCTTTTATGTGTGAGTTGATAATATTACAGCTACATGAATAGCTTCGCTTACATTTGAATGGCTAACACTGGAATTCCAATTTTTTATCTAGCGTCAGCTTCCAGATGAGCTTTGGTACTGGTAAAAACATGAATAAATGATTAAATTGAATAATTTTAATTGTCTTTTCTGTCACAATATGTAGGCCTAGTTAAAATTCAAAATTAATGAGACAGAATATAGTTTGTCATTGGTAATTCCAGAGTGAAACTTACTTTTTACAATGACAGTTGTAACTGGCACATATTGAGAAAATATTTGTTTGAGGGAAATTAACCAACTCTTAAATGTTTATTCTGTTATTGCATTACTAATTTCTAGCAACTTGTCACTTTTGTCTTTCAGATTTGAATGCTGTGCAAATTCTGTAAGTTCACCTACGACAGTGAAGCAGACTGGCCTTGCATCCATAGACTGTCCTGAATTTAGACACAGCTGGTATGTGCACTTTCAGAACCATTGGTGAGATTACACAGGACTGTTCTAATACAAGAGAAGTCAACATTTCACTGCTGATTGTAACATTAGCTAATTGTGCCAGCCATTAACCAGCACACTCCAAGACTCAGGCCAGAAGGGCAAGAGAACTTCTTAACAGACTGGATGAAGAAGCGAATTATAGATTATAGAAAATATTCTCCATATTTTGTACACTGTGAACATGAATGTATACCATAAATTTAGGTGGTTTGTTTCTCTTCATAAATACTTTTTTTTTTTTAATAAACAATCAATCTGATGTAAGGTATTGCTTGTAGTAACAGTCAGTTAGAATAAAAAAACTGTACACTACCTAAGGGACAAACAAAGACAGTGACTTTAATGAACATCTATCAGATATATATTAGGAGACTGCAACCTTGAAGGTCCTTCCCCTGCATCTCTGTGACAGTCAAGAGAAGTGGTTCATTAACATTAAATATAAATTTTTATATTAAAATGAAGTTTCAAAAGTTTGTAGTTCCTTCACACTACTCACATAGAAAAATATAATCAAATTCATAGAATAACATAAAAGAAATAAAATAGACTGAACCAATATATACAGTTTTTTTCAATTCAGAGGGTTTCTTTGGAAATCACTCTGCGAGAGTCAGATCTCTCAAAACCAAACTCCATGCGTGAATCCAGTGTGTTCAGTTGTCTGTTGACTGTTGGATCCTGGACAGTTCTGAATTTCTCAAGTCCCTTTTGCCCAGTGTATGATGTTTTAATGGTTCATATCTTTTTAATGAGATGGATCCTCCTGTACCTCTTCTGATTAGCTTTCCCCTCTGTCTCTTTTCTTGTCTCCTCTATGTCAAGTTTCTCCTCTTGACCTCTCTTCTCTCACCCTCCTCGACCCTCTTTTTCTCCTCTAGTTCTCAAGCTCTCTCTCTCTCTTCTCTGCTTCATTTCTTTTTCTCAAGTTCCCTTTCCACCTCTAGACAGTTTCATTTCAACCCATGAGCAACCTCTTTTGGTAACTTTTAAGTTTTGTATACTAATACTAATATTAATACTAATATCCATCTTGGTATGGTCGCAACATCTACTGACTAAGACTTTACTAAGTCTTCTCGGATCTCCTTAAATGCTACATCAGTGTATTTTGCTGTTCGAGAGGTGATACATTGTTAGAACTCAAGAGTGGGACAGATTTGCTTTGAATGTAGACATTGCATGTAATTATTTACACATTCAGATGTGTCAAAGTTGTTATTAAAGTTATTACAACTTGGGGTTAAGTTACCAGAAAGGATTTGGGTTAAGAAAACTAAAAACTGAAAGTTGATCAAACAGAAAAGCAAAACTGAAAATGTTAAGTTTAATTTCCCAACTTAAAATTGTATTTATTTTATTTTATTCTATTTGCTGGGTTATTGAATTTATTTTTATTTTTTTTGCAGTGTAGCTGGTGAAGGAAGTTGAAAATGTAGCAGCTAAACAGCCAGATATTTGGCTCAGCAGTAGGTGGAGACAAAACCAGATTCTGTTTAAATATGCAATTATTTGCTTTTGGAGTTTTTCTGCCTCCACGTGGCGAAAAACACAAATTCAGTGTTTTTTGTGATGTCACTATTATTGTGTAATCTTATGGTATACTTTAATAATTTTTATCTATGTATTTAATTGTATCTGAAATGATTTTGTTTAATGCAAATTTAATCTAATCCATTTCCTCATGTGGTGTTGTCCTTACAACACACCAACGTTCTTGCTTTCTGTAGAAACAGCAGAGGTAACACAAGACTGCCAGGGAGATTAAACCAGACTCCACACATCATCATCACACAATCACTCTTTCCTCTCAAAACATTAAAAACACACCAAACCAGATTCCAAACACATCTCAACACCAGCACTCCCAGAATGGCCACAATGGTGTAGAAAGCCCTCTGCTTTGATTGGTCAACCCTCTTCCTGTTCCTACCCTGTTGTCCTGGCCCTGGACGAAACAGAACGCAGAGAACAGAAAGGCTGCAGAAGGAGATGATGATGAAGGAGAAAATCAAGAGACTGAAATCTATGCTGAAGGAGACTTTTTCTAGAGTTATCAGGCTTGTTACTCCAAAGCAAATCAGCCAAACACACCCAATGCTGATATTTCTAATTCTGATCCCTCTCTCCCTTCTCAGGCTCAGATAGGTGATGGGATGAACGACAGCCAGGTAGCGCTCCACACAGGTCAGGATCTGAAAGTACGTCTCTCCATACCAGGTGAAGGACCAAAGACAAAACCCTACAAAAGATACAATCACATGATCCCTATAGAGACCACAAAGGATGAGGATACATCCGAAGACACCAATCAGCTCCATGGCAACCATGTGGTAGGTGAAGCTGTCTGAGTGACTCGTCATTGCTGCTGTGGAGGTGGAGCGTCGTTGTTGAAGACCCAGGTAGAGGATGAGGATACAGAGAGGGAGGAGGAGGAGGATGTTTGTGCTGAAGTACATGGTGTATATTGAGAAGCCTGTTCTGGTGAAGAAGCACTCAGTCCCAGAAAGGAGGTAGGAGTTGATGGAGGACAGATTAGGATGAAGAAGAGAGTGATTGGAGGAGAAAGAGTTTGCTGACATATCTGTAAAAGAAAGACATTAAAATTAAATTTAAAAAATGTATGAATTACATCTATTGTATGTCTTTCAATCCAAGAAGACGGACAGGTCATTCACTGTTCCTACTGCTGTTTTATTTTTTATTTTTAAGTTTTGAATTCACTGATCTAAAGATTAACTGTAAAGTCCTTTAACACACTGCTTTTGAATTACATAAGAACTGACGTGACTTTACAGTTGCTGAGTTTAAAGTGGGCTCATCCCTTTTTTAGATGTCTTCTTTGGAGTATCACTGCATGCACATGAGCTACATCTTTTAGGTAATCATTATAACGTGAGTTTAGTAATTTTGTACAACCTATACGTGAGATTCTGAGTGTCTGAGTGTTTTTCAAGATATTTAAATGTAGTTAGGAGATTGAATATTTAAATTAAATTTAACATCTGGACAGAAAAACAACCTGAAATGAATGCTATTATTGCTATATTTCCTAACATGTTTGTCAAAACAATTTCATGAGGTTGATATATGTAAATGTTGTGTTTACAGCTTGTTGAATAAAATTATCATGATCATGACATTTTGTATAGTCAAGGTTCAAAACATGATGTATCCTACATCTCACATAATGAAACTCAAAAGCATCTATCCTACATGTCTCTTAATTGCCCACTGTTTTCCTTCATGTATTTGTAGTTTCAAGCCTAACCCTGATGACGTCAAACACTGAATTTCTCAGATGTTAGAAATGTCCTTTAGAGCGGCAGAAGACATATTACAACTGAGTTCCCCTAAAGTTATATAGGAACGTAACAAAGCTTTTGTGGGAAAACTACTGGGTTTACAAAATACAGTACCAGCTGTCCAAGTGTCCAAAACAGTGAGATAAAGATTTTAGATTTAAGAAGATAATGATGTTAAAAAGTATTGCAACACCAACCTTGTATGTATTGCAGTATAAGTTATTTGTTTCTGATCTTCCTCCCTTCGTGTCTCCCCTCTGGACTCTCTGAGTATCTGCTCTAAATATTCTGTACTAGCTGTATATATTACAGCCCACTCCACCTCTGTCTGTGTGTCTCTCTTCATGTCACATTCAAATTCAGACGTTAAATTTGAATAAACAACAAAGTGGGAAAGACAAATTGACTGACATCTGGATAAACAAATAATTACATAAAAAACGGAAAATATAACAAAATGTAAATGTACATAGACAAACTCATATTAGTAATAAACTTTATTTACACAGCATTTTTCAAAACAAAGTTTCAAACTGATTTACATGGTGAATCCAGGATTAAAACAGTTCAGGAGGCAATAAGGCAAATCAAATCAGACAATTGAGACAATTCAAAAATAAAATGGAAGAAAATACCCATATAATATAGATAGCAATCATGTTAAATGCTAACGTTAACGTTATCTTGTTTCGGGTCCACTCTTTGGACTTAATGCATAAACCAGGTGCTTTCTGCTCAGATGTTGAAGCATTGCTGTTGTTCTAGGATAGTTCCGTTTACAGTAGACACACTGTAAGGAGTTGTACAGTGTGTGTTTTCTTTTAGCCTGAAATGATCCCATACTTTGGACACTTTCTTTTTCTCTGGCTTGTCTCTTCTTCGTCCCTTGCTATTTTCTCTCTCTTCCTCCACTTTGCAATCTGCACCATCAAATCACGTCGTCTTTACTTGTCCACAGCATAAGCACAGTGTGCGACAGTAGTAATCATCTATGCGAAACAGCATGCTGTATTGTTATATGGATTAAACAAAGCATTGAAGCAAATAACTTGCATCAAGTTTTTTAGTTATCGGATTATTTAAATTTCTCGATAAATCGTTTCAGCCGTAAATACAATAATTACAGTAATCTAACCGAGATGATATACCAACATGAATTACCCTTGAGAGATCGGGTAAGAGAAAATGCCAGATGTTTGAGATGCTTCTTAACTAATAAAAACCTGATTGAATTACTTTTGACTTGTTTTCAAATGAAAGGTCACTGTCAAATATCACACCAAGGTTTCTGGCGGCAGGGTTTTATATTTGTAGACAGACAGCCAGGATGTTTTTGTAAATTTCGGGATAGACTTTGGAGGACCAAAAAGAATTATTTCAGATTTGTTTTCATTGTTTTCACTTTCTTTTACACGCTTTTTTGTTTGCTGTATGTGTGCTGTAAACTGAACCTTTTGCCTATGTCCTTCCACAGGGAGTATTACACAGACAGCTAAATCAGACATGAAAGTTATAAAAACAGTTCCTGTGCAATAACCCAGTAATACCAAATCATCTACTATGACTTTATACCGTATATATCTAAACTATTATATTATTGGCATAACTTTTTTTGTGCAAACTAGCAAATAATTTAACAAACTAAATTAAATGATGAACATAAACATTATACCTGCTGAACATCAGTATGTTAGCATTTTGAGTGTGTTGACATGTTGGTGTTAGCATTTACAGCCTCACAGAGCCACTAGCATGGCTATAAACCCTTAGGGCCATATTTAAACAATCTACAGTTGTCAGTCAGAAGTGCATGGAGCATTATGAAATTTCCAACTCCACTTTTGCTAGTTAAATGGCACATAATCTTACACAAAGTAAGAAACCGGGCACACAGAATTTGTATTTAGTCTCTTAATTATTCATATCATCTGGGCATAACATGAATTAAACCAAGTATTATCTATCATTACTTTTAAAAGCCAAGTGCACCTGGCGCATTGCTATTTAAATTGCAGATTAATAACGCATTATAAAAACCCATAATACACTTTAAAAACATTAAAAAGTGTTATGCAGACTAAAGAACCAGGTGTTTTTCTCAGGTGTAGGCAGAAACAAAACCAGAGGATGTGTGAATTGACAGTTGTTAACATGTTAGCCATAGCAAAGTTTTATGCCACAAAGTGGCCAAAAACATACATTAAGGTAGCATTTTTGTAAACTTATTATCATCGTGTAATCTAATGGTATATGCTTCTATTGTTTTATATGTACTATTTGTCTTGTATCTGAAGTGACTTCATTTAATGCAAATCTAATGTAAACCTTGTCCTTATGTGCTGTTGTTCTTACAACACGCAAATGTTCCTGCTCTGTGTACAAACAGCAGAGGTAACACCAGACTGCTGGGAAGATTAAACCAGAATCCAGACGTCATCACACAATCAAGTTTTCCTCTTAACATTTTAAGAACACCCCAAACCAGATTCCAAACACACCTCAACACCAGCACTCCCAGTATGGCAATAGGTGTAGAAAGCCTTCTGCTTTGATTGGTCAACCCTCTCCCTATCCCCACCCTGTTGTCCTGGCCCTGGACGAATCAGAACGCAGAGAACAGAAAGGCTGCAAAAGGTGATGATGATTAATGAAAAAATCAAGAGGCTGAAATCCATGATTAAGGAGACATTTTCTAAAGTCATCAGACTTGTTCCTCCAAAGCAAAGCAGCCAAACACAATTAATGCTGATATTTCTGATTCTGATCCCTCTCTCACTTCTCAGGCTCAGATAGGTGATGGGATGAACGACAGCCAGGTAGTGCTCCACACAGGTCAGGATCTGAAAGTACGTCTCTCCATACCAGCTGAAGGTCCAAAGACAGAACCCTGCAATAAATACAATGACACGATCCCTATAGATACCACAAAAGCAGAGGATGCATCCTAAAACACCAATCAGCTCCATGGCAACCATGTGGTAGGTGAAGCTGTCTGAGTGACTCGTCATTGCTGCTGTGGTGGTGGAGCGTCGTTGTTGCCATCGTTGAAGACCCAGGTAGAGGATGAGGATGCAGAGAGGGAAGAGGAGGATTATGTTTGTGATAAGAAATGTGCTGACTATTAAGGAGCCTGGTCTGGTGATGTAGCAAATCATTTTGTAAGGGAGGTATGGATTGATGGAGGAAAGTTCAGGATGAAGAAGAGAGTCATTGAAAGAGGAGGATGAGTTTATTGACATATCTGGAAAGGAAAAGACATAAAAAATGGATAGATTATATATATATATATCATCATCATCATCATCATATATATATGTGTATATATGTATATCAGGGCTGACCCCCAATAGTCAAAGATTCGATGCTTCGGTAGGCGGAGCCTGATTCGACTGTCAATCTCACAGTCGAAGCTTTGCAGCGAAACAAGGATCACGCCATTTTGGCAATATGGGGTGCTCAACATCTGATTTTACATAGAACTACCAATTTCCTCCCAATAAGTTAATATACAGCCTGTTACAATATACATTTCAACATTTAATGCTGTAAATAAACATGTAAAAAGAATAAAACTTTCAATAAATGTTTTTAAAGGTAAATAAATCCAAAATTGTAACCCTAACCCTGGGTTGTCTGTGCGCATGTGTAGGCGTAGCGTGTGTGTGGTGGCGGAAGAGGGTGAGCCCCGGCTTCACTGGTGTTGTGCCGAGTTGTCGTGGGACCTTCGGATAATTTATCACCGTTGATGAACCACACAAAGAATATTTTATCGTTTTTAAATACCCGGCAACTTGAAATAGACCCGCAAGGAAATGCGACTCGTGTAGTTGTAGTTGTCGTCAGCATGACATGCATGCATAACTCACACTGGTGAATGACAGGCGAGAGAAAGAGACAGAGAGAGAAAAGGGTCTTCAAAAAGCCTCAGTTAAGCTGGAAATTTACAGTGTAAGTTGAATGAATAGAGACTGCAGCTCTGCAGCTCTCAAGATTAAAGCGGAGCTAACGTGTGTATCACTACATGCACATTGGCTATACCATTTGGGTAATCAGTATAACCTGAGTTTAGTACTGTTTGAAACGCTTTAAGTGATATTCTTAGTATCCTCGTTTTTAAAAGGACATGTTGTAGATATATGGAGCAATTTAACTTGTAACTGCACTATTCATTATTTTTATATGAACAATAGATCAATTGACTGAAAGGGTGCCTCTTAGAGATGAACCCAGAGAGAATTATCACCCTACTCTGCAGTTTCCCACAGCTCTACAGCACATTTAAATGTCTTTCAGCTAATAGCTGTGGTTTACTCTCACAGCTCTAATAAACCACCCACTGTAAACTATAACCCGAGTATAGCTCGACTCGGCTCGACTCTACTCGCCTTTTTTTGGTTTTCCATTGTGCAAAAATTGTACCTGTACCTCCTACCAGGTACTTTTTTTCATACAAACTCTGTTGACGTTCCAAGCAAGCTGAAGCGATACTAAAATGTGACGTGAAAACACAGCAGACTGCTGATTGGTCAGAGAGAATCGTCACTATTCACTGCATCATCATTGCACGCCAGACAGAGGCCAGTAACATTAAATTTTAAATTTTAAAGTTTGCATACGTTAATTCATCACTAAATCCACTTCTATAAAGTTTTGAGGTGAGAAATCAGCTGTGTAGATATCAAACATTGTCAGTTTTACAAAAAGTGATGGCGGAACAAAAATGTGCTTGAAAGTTTTAGGAATTGAGGCAAGTGGCCTGCGGCAACCCGTGGGAGGAGCGTGTGAGGCCGGCCAGCTGCCCGTTTACAGAGCCCTCAGGTCCCACCGTCACACAGACCGCTGCAGCAACAACGGCAGAGGAAAACATTCAGCTGTAAGGTTTTCATACCGCATATCTGTCTTTACATTCTGAGTAATGTTGAAATGTTTTAACTTAAATAAAGAGACTGTATGTGGGTCACTGGTGTGTGTGTGTTTGAAAATTACGTTTCAGCAGTTGTGTGTGGCGTAGCTTTGACAACCATCTACATTGAGGGGTTCTATCTCTGGGTAATATCTGCAATGGCAAACGGAGGACGGCCAAACTGAGTCGAGTAGAGTCGAGTTGTGGCAATTTGAGCTGGTAATGGAAAAACGGCATATACCTGCACAGGACAAAGCAGCAAGTGGCTAGCTGGCACTTGGAGTATTCAGCATTATAAAACTTAAAAGCATCTTCCAATAGATGTACCTGTCTGTCATATGACCTCTGCTTTCAAAGTCCATGCCCCCACTTTTCAGTGATTGTTTATGTCATATATTTGTGTTTTCAGTTCTAACCCGATGACACCTACAGTCTGAACTTCTCAGACTCTACTCCAGAGCCACAGAAGACATTTTATGACTGAGATCCCTTTAACGTTTTCATGGATAGCCTGTGAAAACCACTGGGTTTATAAAATACACTATCAGCTGTTCAAGCGTCCAAACAATGAGATAAAGTTTTAAGGTTTCAGAAGATGATGATATTAAAAAGTAATTAGAACACCAACCTTATAGCATTTGTTTCTGAGCTTCCTCCCTCTACTTCTCTTCTCTGGACTCCAAATATTCTGTACTGGCTGTATACTGCACCCTACTCCACCTCTCTCGCTCTGTCTCTCTTCATGTTACATTCATATTCAAATTTTTAATTTGAATGATAAACAAAATAGCAATGACAATGTCATTGGCATATGAATAACATATTGACAAATAACAATATTTGGATTAAAAAATGAATATAACAATATCTAAATGTACATAGACAGCTTATAATAATAACAGTAGTATCCCTAATGCCTACCAATTTGAAGGAAATCCATTATAATATAATGACCAACTGTTCTATTATGTCACAAGAGCTAGCTCAAAGTTTACTTCACACAGATAAAACACTCTATAAGAAGGGACGCAACAGTTTGAGTAGTTACCAGGGAACAAATGAAGAATGAACTGTTAGTGAATTAGTTAATAAGTAATTCCTAATTAAATTTTATAGAGTAGCTAAAGATTAGTTAATGATTAGTTAATTAGAAAATTAGTGAACAAATTGATTATTGATGCCTCAATAATTACATCCCTTATATTGTTATGCTCAGCCTTATATTGGTGCAATATAAGCAATATAATCTACTTAACCCGTTTAATCCCATCGGTTACATTTATGACCGCGTCGTTTTTTATTACTGAAGCTCTAAAAGGTGTATTGTTGGCTTTAGGCAAGAAATTCAACTTTTAAATGAAAAAATAAATTGTCTTGATTAAAATTGATCAATATCATGTGACTAGTGTGAAAGGCCACATGACCAGATTAGTTTACTTCCTGCTTGCACACCTGGAAGAAGATGTTTTCCTCATACTATTACAAAAGGTAGTAAGTAAAAACACCTTAATTAACAGATAGAATTATCATATTTTGTACATATAGTCTTTTAAGTGTCTACTACTGATATGCTTTGAGAATTATACTCCTGCATATATATTTTGCTCATAAGAGGTCTAAATTTTAATGGTCACAATTGTGACCGGTAGTATAACACAGTGCTTCAATTAAAAACACAGGTTTTGGCTGTGATCCCAGTTATCATCTGTTTATCTTCACACATTTTGAAACTATCAGATGTGTTGGACCTCATAGACATACGTGACCTCCCAAGTACTGTGTGCAGCATCACGATCATTCCTACATTTGAAAAAGTAGGATTTAAATTTATTGTGATAGTGATGGCTCGGATAGGTAGGCTATTGAATGGCAATATCTGGAGGAGGAGTCAGATGTTCATGAGAACCAAATGGTTTGAGATGTCAATAAAGGGGTGGCGACAGAGCAGTGGCTAAGACACATGTCTTTGGTGTGAGATATTTCCACTATAATTCATCCACCAATGTGTCTCTGAGCAAGACACTTAACCAGTGTGTAGTTGCTCCAGAGGCGTGTGACCTCTGACATATATAGCAATTGAAAGTAGTTTTGGATAAGAGTGCCAGCTAATTAAATTATTATTATTAATTATGTCAAATACCTATATAGTGCAAACCAATCTGAACATGGAGGAGTTGCTGACTTTCTATATGGTTCTTCTCACATCACTTGTCTTGGTCATATGACTGTGATGTCTACAATGAAGCAAGGTCTACAGGTCTTTGAGGGGTGAAAGACTGATTGGCATGTTTGATTGGTTTAGATTGGTAGATGTTTTAATAAAGAAAGTTTATGAAACCCATGACCAAAATAGTAATTATGTTACTTATGGATGGAATTGAAGTGAAAAAAAAAAACTATTCCCCTTTTTGCTGAGGACCCCCTGGAACCATCATAAGGACCCCTGGGGATCCCCAGACCCTACTTTGAGAACCACTTTCTAAATCACAGTTTATGTTTGCCTGCTCTAACATGCAGAATGTATTTGAAATGAAAATGTGTTTTTTAATGTTTTATTGCTTTAACTTGCTTAGTCTAATTGAAGAATTTGTGTGAATTTTGACTATGCCGTTTCCCACCGGTCACTATTGTGACCGAGTATAAAACCTAATTTTTCACTAACTTAACCAACATAAAATCAAAAAGGGCATACTTTTTGTGTGTTAGGAAGGTCTAAGGAGTAAAATACATGTACTCAAATTGCTCGGAAAAATTTGGGATTAAATGAGTTAATATTAAGGCTCACGTGACAACATTTATACAGCAAGTTAAGTTAACTATGTAATGTGAGAGTTGTTGCCCAATGGCCCAGACAAGATCATCAAACATTGGAGGGTTCCACGGGATTATGTTTGGTAGGTGATATGTTTGTTCTCTGTTGGTAAAGAGATAAATAAAACAATAAAAAAACTTGGATACTTGTTAAAACAGCACCTGTGTTGCTTTCCTCGATGTGGCTTCTGTAGACAAGGTAAAAAAAATGCTCAACCATCATTAATTCACTCAGCAGCTGCCACTGAATTAGATAGCAGAGCTGCCTGCATGTTTACATTGGAAAACAAGTCTGCAGTACAAGTCTGTCTTAATGAAGACCATTCTTACCATAATGCATTACTATCATCACAACTACATGCCTAACCCCAACCCCAACTTTAGTCTAATTGCTGGAAAGTCTCACAAAAACATAAATTCCGATCACACACACAGACCAGTCAGGTGTTCTGGGCTGCATGACAGTATTTGAATAAGCAGCAGTTTTAGTCACAGGTCATTTGAATCCTGTCAAGCAGATGATAAATGAAGCTTTGTAAATGCAATCTATCAAAACAACTTTACATGATACAAATACACATGGAGCCAGATCAGCTTCAACAATGCATACACAAGCTTCATAAATGCTTACACAGGATTCATAAATGCACACAGGATTTATAAATGCACACAGGATTCACAAATGAACACACAAAATACACAAACACAAAAGATTGACAAATACATGCACAATTCACAAATGGACAAAAATTCCTAAATGCACACAAACTCCACAAATGCACACAAGATTGATAAATACATATGATACACCCTGGACAATAAAGCAAAATATGAGATTTTCATGAGCCTAGTAAAAGCATGATTCTGCAGATTATATAACAACTGAATATCTTCTACTACACATTGACTACAACTGTAATAGTAAATTTGATGAAACGGACCAAACACAACAATTATTATTCGATTTCTAAAAATAAAACACAGGTAGTGTCCATGTTTGGGCCATATTTAAATATGGCCCAAACATGAACTAAATATAAATAATATATGTTGACATTTTACTGGGAGTTTTTCTGGGAGTTCCGTATAACCACATTCAAATAACATAAATCATTGAAATATTATGAATACAATGAATACTGATCAATATTTCTATGAATGAAGACCTCCCATGCTTTACAGGCCGATAACAGCCCCCACACTGATGCATGTGGTATCAATGAATACCTTTCACCCAGCCTTCAACGCACTCTCATCTCAGTGTGTCATAACTTATGCTTTCAGACAGCGTGACAAAGTGTAATTATTTGACACTAAAGGTACCCTTCAGCGTTCGTATGAAATGCCACCGTTTGCTACGTCGCAACAACACAAAGGGGGCTAAACCTACCTGCTAGCACATCGGCCGTGAGAGAGACTGGGTGTCGTCTCTATCAGACACTGAAGGGTACATTACATTAGGGTCCACTGCTCCATCAACACCCCTTTAGCAACAAATAATACAGCTTTGTCACTTTTTCTGAAAGTGCTGGTATTGGACGCCCTGAGATGAGAACGGTTAACAGCCTTAAAAAATGCTGTCCATTATGTCTTTGTAGATACTATGAGTTGTAGTATCCAATACTTATGCATTTGACTCATAACAGTTCAAAATAGCACTGTAGCAGCAAGACAAAGGGTCAGTGACCTTCTACGGGGAGGGCAGTGATTGGTGGTTATGTAGGGACTGAACCCTTCTATAGAATTTGACCTCTAACCCCTTGTTTTGTTACCTCAAATTAGTACTGTACCCTTCTGTGGGTTAGACCTTTTACTTTGCAGACTCAAACCCTTCTATGGTACCTAACAGATACCTAAACATGTCCTATATAAGCTATGTTTGATGAACAGAGAGACAGAGTGGCCATCGGGCTGGGTCACTCTCCAAGCTGCTGCAGAGCTTGTAAATGATGCTGAACTCCTTGATTTAATAAACTTTTATGATCAAGAACAGTGTCAAGCAGGTTTCCTCTCAACACATCATCGCAGCATTATTGTTCGGACACCACAGAGTCAACCAGCAGATGGTGATAAAGACTGTGTGTTCCAATCAAGCGGGAAAAGTGGGTCTGAAAAGAGAGGCAGGGCGAGGAATTCCCTTCAGCCTTCATTCTTTCAAATAGATGATAAAGCAGTGTATGCTTTAGGGCACGAGTACCATGTGATTGAAAAGTTGCTTCCATGGTGACCTGTTAATCAGGCTAGTGTCCGGTAAAAGATTATTAGGAGTTGGCTGTTCACTTTATCTGGTAAGAAGATTTTGTTTTAAGCTTGTTTTTCACTAGCCAAAATGATCAGTTCTCATGAATTACAACTTCACCTAGCTAACTAAGCTAGCTAGCTCCACAGTCTCGTCCAAATATGGTCACGTTGGGTGCCGCTGATTGCAAAAAATCACGATGACGACCATTGGTGTGTTGACTGAACACAGGAGCTATTAAAGTCCAGGAGTTTATATCTGAATTCAAATTAATTAAGATAATTTGTCATTGAGGCGAAACGGTGCCACATGCACATTTAAAAATACTGTAGGCTACTTCAGGCATGCCTGCATGTATGTAAATATGAAAAGTTGATATCCATGAGAAACATGTCTTACAGCAATACATAATGCCTGAGAGCTGCGCTGCGTTATATTACACTATTATTTTGAATTGTCACCTGAATTTTGTTTCCTTTTAAAGACATTTCCTCAATAAACTGAAGCAGAATAATTCACCAAAATGCAGGAAATTAAGTGTTTAAGCCCAGATTTTTAGTATTTAGTAGTATTTATAAAACTCTTAATAAATGTATTTACATGACTGGGGACCTGTCCAGGGTCCAGCTGGGATTGTCTTCAAAAACCATCTTTCACAGCACAGCCCGCTTGCTTACCCCACAGTCCTGTTACCTGTGTTCTGAATAAACCTGTATTAACGTACATCTGCTTCCTGGTTTTCTTGTCAAATATACTGTTTTCACATGCAGAATGAGTGGTACCAGCCATTACTAATAAAACGACCTTCAAGTGTTGAATAAGTTGAGTTTCCTTATTGTTTTTAAAGTCTTTTGGAAAACCACTGGGTTTATAAAATACAGTATCGGCTATTCCTAAGTCTAAGTCTCCCTTTTAAGAAGGTAATAATATTAAAGTAATTAACACCAACCTTATAAGCGTTTGTTTCAGATTTCCCTTCCTCTGTGTCTATATATTGGAGTCTCTCTGTCTCTCTTTACATTAAATTCAAAAGTTTAATTTTAATAATAAACAAAATGGCAATGAAAAAATTACTGACATATGAATAACCCACTGGTAAAAGATTACAATATAAATGGACAATATAATATACATTTATGCATGTATGTAAACTTGACAAACTTAATAATAAACTTTATATTAAATTTATACAGCATTTTTCAAAACAAAGTTACCAACTGTTCTACATGGTTGATCCAGGATTCAAAAGCAATGAGTCAATTCAAATCAGACAGTTGAAACAATACAATAATACATTGGAATAAAATACCAAAAAATTATGTAAGATAAAAACAACAATAATTATAATTATAATAAACCAATTCAACATATTGAAAATAAAACAGCATTTCAGCAAGATTTAAAAAAGAAGATACGTTTGAAAAGTTATTTTAAAAATACCACTAATTCTGCAAGCTCTAAGATCTTTAGGCAGAGAGGTCAGAGCTGAGGGGCCTGACCAGAAAAACCTGGTCACCTTTAGTTCTGCAGCAGAACTTAGGAACAGTCAACTGAGCCCTGCCTGAGGATCTGATGTCTTTTACTATTTGCTGAAAGCCGAGCAGGTGCTTTTTGTACCAGTTGACGGCATGAGTTTTTTGACTTAACCCTGAATACAATAAATTACAGTAATCTAACAAAGATGATATAAACGCAGGAATGACCTTCCAGAGATCAGGTGAGAGAAAATACTACATTTTCAAAATGCTCAATTGATAAAAAACTGATATCACACCCAGGTTTCTGTTTCTTTTTGTAAAACTGGGATAGACTTTGGATGACCAAAAATAATGATTTCAGATTTTTTTTCATGTGGCCAGAGAAAGTTTTGGGACAGCCAGCACTTACTTCTGACAAACAAGATAATAAACGATAAAACTTGCTAGTTTGTATTGAAACATAAATGTTCATGTTGTCTGTAAAACAGTGGTACTAAATTTTGTGTTCATGTGTAATATGATCTTATTGTGTCTCTCAAGCTAACCCTGACCCAACTTCTCAAGCTTTAGAAATATTTCCCAGAGCCACAGAAGACATTTTAAAACTGAACTCCCCTAAAGTTTTGGAGACTCTTTAGGAAAACCACTATCTTTATAAAAATCAGCGGTTCAAGTGTCCAATCAGTGAAATAAAGATTTCCAATTTAGGATGATGATATTAAAAAGTAATTAGAACGCCAACCTCATAAGTATTGTTTCTGATCTTCCTCCCTCTGTGTCTCCCTTCTGGATTATCTCAGTTTCTGCTCTAAATTAAGTCTGCCTTCACACTGCATTCAAATGTTTTATTTAAATAAAAAACAAAGTGGCAATGACAAATTGACTGACATACAAACAAACTCTTTATAAAGAAATAATTAGAATATAATATGGACAATATAGCAATATGTAAATTTACATAGACAAACTAATAATAATAATAAATTTCATTTATACAGCATTTTCCAAAACAAAGTTACAAACTGTTTTACATGGTTTATACAAGACTAAAACATTTCAGGAGGCATCAAGGCAAAACAAATCTGACAACTGAAACAATACAAATCTAAAAATTCACCAAAATTCCCAAGAATAATATAAGATAAAAATAACAACAATTATTTTGGATAAAAACAATGATAATAATAATAATATACATCAAAGACATGTTGGAAATACAACAGCATGCATTAAAAAGAAGCATTTTATAAAGAGAAGTTTGTGAGGTCAATTAAAAGACAACACTAATTCTTAAGGCACAGAGGTCAGAGCTGAGGGGCCCTGACTTTAAAAAACGGTCACCTTTAGTCCTGAACCAGGATTTAGGAACAGCCAGCAGAGCCCTGACTGAGGATCTGAGGCTGGAACTAGTTAGAGCAGTATCCCCGACGCCAACCCACTTTGAAGGTGATCTAGCAGAATATAAAGATCAATTATTCTGTTGTTTGTCAGTGTATTTATATGCACTGTTAACACACATAAACACATAAACCGAATAATCATACAGACATTATCTGTGTTGACAATATTAATGTCCCTAGTATCCTACATTTATTCCTTTGTTTGAATATCATTAAATTGTCCCATTACATATTAGTGCATACATACCAGTACATACCGTACGTGTCAGCTATAATATCTCAGCTAATTTTAAAACGTCTTGTAAAACTAGTCATTTGGAACTGATATTGTTGTCAGTTTCAAAATTCAAACATCGCAATCCAACTGTACTTTTACCTTATATGAACAGCTGACATATTTCAAATAATGTAAAGACAAAGTCTGGTGTGTTTTCAAATTACATAGAGCCATTAAGTGTGTGCAGCATGTCTATGTGCAATGTTGTGTTATTTTCATCATTTGAACGTTTTATCCACACACCTTCCGGTAAATTCTACCTTTCCACAGGGACTATCACACTCATAGAGAGCTAAATCAGGCATGCAAAGTTATAAAAACAGTTCCTGTGCGATAACCTTGTAATATCAAATAATCTACTGTACTTATATATCCAACAAGGTTAAAATCAAGGACAACTGGACTTGGTTGAAGAGACTGGAAAAGTTTCGTCCCTCATCCAAAGGACTTCTTCAGTTCTGACTGACTGGCAGGGAAACTCAGCTATTTAACCTCAGTCGGGTCGTTGGCCCGGGTCATCGATACGCTGGTTCGTAGTCACTAACGAACCAGCGGTATCGATGACCTTATGTAACCCTGTACACAAGGTTTATGACTGTAAAAGCAGGAAGGCCGTCTGTCTGATGGTCAGACTGGTCTTTGGGCTACCACTTTGGTCCAAACTGAAATATCTTAACTAACAAGCTAAATTAAAACGGTAAACATGGTAAACATTATACCTGCTGAAGATCTGTGAGTTAGCATTTTCATTTTAAGCATATTGCCATGTTGTCGTTAGCATTTATAGACTCATCAAGCTGCTAGCATGGCCGTAGACTCTTCATCTTGTTATTTTGTCATTTTGTATATATCCCCACTAATCAATTCCATATTCACAATGATTAAAATAACTGAGTAATATGAACATATTATCACCCCTCTTTTAGCTTTGTTTTGGTTTTGCAGCACATTTACAGTTAAACAGAAAAGCTGTAACCTGTTGTCTTAATGCTATCATCAGCAGGCAGCTGTTTTCAGCAAACCAGCTCTGCAGTTAGACTATCTAATTACACTAATCAAATCTAATCCTTGTTCTTAGGTGGTGTTGTTCTTACAACATGCTAATTTTCCTGCTCTGTGTAGAAACAGCAGAGGTAACACCAGACTGCCGGGCATATTAACCCAGATTTCAGACGATATCAACACACACTCATGATTTCCTCTCAAATAAAAAAGGAACCAAACTAGATTCCAAACACACCTAAACAACAGCACTCCCAGTATGGTCAGGATGGTGTAGAAAGCCCTCTGCTTTGATTGGTCAACCCTCTCCCTCTCCCCGCCCTGTTCCCCTGGCCCTGGACGAATCAGAACGCAGAGAACAGAAAGGCTGCAGAAGGAGATGATGATCACGGAGAAAATCAACAGACAGAAATCCAGTAATAAGCAGCCGTCTCCTAAAGTTAACAGACTTGTTACTCCAGAGCAAAGCAGCCAAACACACCCAATGCTGATATTTCTGATTCTGATCCCTCTCTCCCTTCTCAGGCTCAGATAGGTGATGGGATGAACGACAGCCAGGTAGTGCTCCAAACAGGTCAGGATGTGAAAAAACGTCTCTCCATACCAGGTGAAGGACCAAAGACAAAACCCCACAAAATATACATTGACATGATCCCAATGGAGATCACAACAGCAGAGGATGCATCCGAAGACACCAATTAGCTCCATGGTGACCATGTGGTAGGTGAAGCTGTCTGAGTGACTCGTCATTACTGCTGTCTTGGTGGAGCGTCCTCGTTGAAGACCCAGGTAGAGGATGAAGATGCAGAGGGGATGAGGAGCATGATGTTTGTGATGTAGAATGTGGTGAGGATTAACGAGCCTGGTCTGGTGAAGTAGCAATACATGCTAAAAGGAAGGTATGGATTGATGGAGTAAAGGTTAGGATGAAGAAGGGAATCATTGGAGGAGGAGGAGGAGTTTACAGACATATCTGGAAGAATAAAAGATATGAAAATCAAATATGAATATGAATATGAGAATATGAATATGTAGTGAACCTACACTTTGTTAATAAAATTATGAATAATAATACTTGGAAATATTAATATCGGAAGCACTCATTCAGAAATAAAAATCTCTGTCCGCCCAAGGCCTTTAGGATTCCTTGGGTTTAGCTTAATAATTACAACAATTATTATTAGTGATCAGTTAGTTATAAATTGTTCCATCGGTTTTCTTCAGACAATCAGCACTGCAGACCCACCGGTTCGTGTCAGGATTGGTCTGGTAAACACTAGATCGCTAGCAAACAAAACTTTTATCCTTAAGAATATCTTCACGTCCCGAGAATTGGATTTTCTCTGTGTGACTGAGACATGGTTGAGTGTTAGTGAGTTCAGTGCCTTTTCTGAACTCTTACTGCATGTCTATTGCTGTTTGAACTCCCCACGGTCGCCATCATCCTCCTTCACCAGCTTTGAACTGAGCTTATTTGAGCTGGGTCGCTCTCACACAGTGTTGTGTGAAGTGGTCTACCTGCCTCCCAAATACAATAAGGACTTTGTAAATGACTTTTCTGTTTTTCTGACTGTAATTATACCTTAATATGATCGTGTCCTTATTGTTTTAAGGGATTTTAATGTCCACGCATGTTGTCCTAAAACCCCACTGGCAAAAGCCTCTTTACACCTCATTGACTCTTGCAGAAAGACCTATGCTGTGTGTTTCATCAAAATGTTTCACTACCGTTAGGGTGCAAATCTCCTTTTCTGCTTATGACCCTCATTCCCTGTCCTTTGTTCTGCTGTGTATGACAAGTTTGAACCTGTGACTTTGTCTGATTTACAGAAGATTGTTGGGCATTTGAAGCCCTCAGGTTCTCCAAATGATACTATCCTCCTCAACTTTTTAAGGAGGTTTTCCCTACTATAGGGCCATCTATTCTTGCAGTTTTAAATAGTAGCCTTTCCTCAGGGGTGGTTCCAGAACTTCTTTTTTTTCAAAAATTCCTTGAAAAGATAGTTTGCACTCAATTAATGGGCTTCTTGGATAAGCACAATATAAGCACTCTGAACTTTTTAAGTCTTGATGAAAGTAAGACAGAAGTGATGTTTTTTGGTGACAACACTTGGACCCCCCGTGTCGATCTGGGCTCCTTGAGTCGGTATATTAAGCCAACAATCATTAACCTAGGGGTTAAAATCGACTCTGATCTTATGATTGACGCCAGATAAGACAGTCGCTAAAACAAGCTTTTTTCATTTGAGGCAACTGGCCAAAATATAGCCAGTTCTTTCAAGGCAGCACTTTGAAACTGGAATCCACGCCTTTGTTACCACTCGGTTGGATTACTGTGATACACTGTATGTGGGGGTCAGTGGGCCCTCTATTGCTTGTCTCCAGATGGTACAAAACGCTACAGCGCATCTTTTAACAGGAACACGTAAATACGAGCACATTTCCCCCATTTTAGCCTCACTCTAGGGCTTAATCAATTAAGATTCTTTTATTTGCTTTTGCCCCACCCTGCATCTCCGAGCTGCTACACCCCTATAGACCCACCCGTACTCTCAGGTCAGCTGATCAACTGCTCCTAAATGTGCCCAAAACAAAGTGCAAACTCAAAGGGGGCCGTGCTTTTGCTGTAGCAGTTCACAACACAACACATTAGACAGGCATCTTCACTGTCTGTTTTTAAGTCTCTTCTTAAAACCTACGTTTTCCCTGTCCTTTGAAATCTGAAGTTGACATTCTTGTTTTAGTTGTATGCATTTTATTGTATGGTTGTTATTGTTTTTATTTGTATTTTATGTGTCGTGTGAGCTTTGTATTTAGTGTCTTTCATTTATTCATTTATTCATTTATTGTTTTATGGTACAAGACTTTGGGTTTTTAAAGTGCTCTATAAATAATTTTGATTGATTGAATGATTGATTGAAAGGTTGGTGCAGATGTGAACATGTACACTGAAGTTACAACAACTTCCTCTTTCATGGCGAATCACCAATTTTGGACGCCACGCCACATGCACGCCGTTTCACGAAAACTCACCGTTTATATATTTAATCATCATCAGTAGGATTAGACTAGACAGCAAAAATCTGAAGTCAGTCAGACTTATTCTTTAGGAGGAGTTTGTTAAAGTATGTAATGTGTAAATCATCCAAAAATGTAAAAAATACAATTCAAAATGGGAGACTTCCTGTTGGTGTCATGTTGGTGAAACATGCTGCGGTGGCTGCTTTGTTGAAGGTCACTTCCTGTTGCCAGAAGGTGGCGCTATGACTATGAGTGAATATTGGCTTGTTGACATGTTCAGAGCAGGACTCTTATGAAACATGTAAAGTCTGGTACAGACCTGAGAATGTACAGTCAAGTTACAATAACTTCCTGTTTCATGGCAAAGAGTTTAACTTCACCGCCACGCCGCCGCCACGCCGTTAATTGCAAACTCACAAGTTTACAACATGGCTTCATCAATGTGTCAAGGGTTTCTGGGACAGTTTTGAAGATGATATGCCCAACCTGAGTAGTTCATTATAGCATAAAACCTGTCATTTCCTCTTGCCAGAAAATGGCGCTATGACTTTGAGTGAATATTGGCTTGTGGTTGGGACTTATAATGTATTCTAAATTTGGTGCAGATGTGAGCATTTACACTGAAGTTATAACAATTTCCTGTTTCATGGTGAATCATCAAACTGGTCGACTGGTAATAACCGTTATACTTTATAATAACCATACAACTTTTACTCGTCAATGGGTTTAGACTGCACAGCGTAAATCTGAAGTTGATCGGACTAAATCCTTATGAGAAATTTGTTAAAACACAAAGTGTGTAAATTGCCAAAACTGACCATTAAATCCAAAATGGCCAAAATCCTGTTGGGTTTAGGCAATGGCTCCAAGAGGCTTTTTTGTACGTCTGGACATGATACTCATTCCACCGAAATTTCGTACACGTAGGTGAAACTTTGTCCGGCGCTGCTCTGTAAAGGCTGCTAGCGAGCCATTTTGCCATGCCCATGAGTGAAACCCATATAATACAGAATCTTTCACCCCACTGGACTTATGTACAAAGTTTGGTAAGTTTTCCAGTAGGGACTGAAAGGACACTGATGGTCTTGCAGCGATGCTGCTTATAATTACTGTTGTGGTGGCAGCCTGGCTGAAGGTGAGTGTCCTGGCTTTTTCTCCTTTTTGTCTGTGATTCTGTTTTTTCCCTGGTTTTCTCTGTTCTGCCTGCCTCCCTGTGTCTCCTCCCCTGTGTGCCTTCTCTCTCTCTCTCTCTCCCTCTGCTCCCGAGCCCAGCCAACGACCCGCACCTCGTCAGCCACCTCCTCTGCCTGCCACACCTGCCAGCAATCAGCCTCATCTCCAACAGTTCCCATTCGAGGGAACTCGAACTGCGTCGGTGATGACACTATGGGAACGCCTCTGGGGTGGCAGGGCTGAAATAATGAATGAAACTACTCCAATCCTATTGGCGTTGCTAGAACGGTAGCGTGTGACGGCGTAACTGGGGACATATATAAGCACACCGGACACATTAGCTTTTTTCTGCCACACTTCTGTGGCAGACACTGCGTCGGTCTGCCACACCTCACCCCGCCTGGAGTGCCTTGCTTCATAGCAAAGAGCTAATGTGTCCGGAGTGCCGGTGTGCTTATATACACCTCCAGTCACGCCGTCACACGCTACCGTTCTAGCAACGCCAATAGGATTGGAGTAGTTTCATTCATGATTTCAGCCCTGCCATGCCCAGAGGCGTTCCCATAGTGTCGTCACCGACGCAGTGTCTCGTTCCCCTTCTCGGGGAACAAGGGTTATATACGTAACCCGAGACGTTCTTCTACCCCGGTTCTCCAGTCAACCCTGCTTGATCGTCGTTGCTCCTAACTTGGTGCCGCAAGTTCACTCAAGCTTTTCAACTCTCAGTAGCTTCTCTCATTTCTCCAGCTCTTGGTTCTTCCCTGTGCCATTAACCATGTCCTTCTGTTTATCTCTCCCCAGGTTCACTTCACCCTCGTCCTCTGTCCATTCGGCTGGGCTTCTCACCTGTCCTCTTCCTTCAGGCTTCTCCACAGCGTCCTCCCAGTCCTCCATGCCTCCTCTCTTCCCGGCCCCAGTTTCCCCGGTTCTCTGGTCTCAGCCTCCTTGGTTCCTGTGCCTGCGTCTCCCCGGCATCACTTCTCCCTCAACTCCAGTCCCTCAACCCTTTTTTTCCCCCAATAAAACCTGTCAATCTGAGCGCTGCGTTTGGGTCCTTTCTGTCCCCACACCACACCATCGTAACAATTACACATTTTTCTCCTTGCAGATGTATGTTTCTTTTTTTGTAAATGTTACTTATTTGTTGTGGAAGGAGTACAGTATTTCAACCCCCACAATTCTTTAACCATCTTGTTGAGTAGGCACCACAGAGATCAACTTGGATTTAACAGAAAGGGAAAATGAAAGGCTATGCTCAAATTAATAATTGTAATATAACTGTTTGATGTGTGGGAATTCTTTCTGTAATAAATTATCTCTATCCTGCAATCAGTTTGTATATACATATTTGCAATCATCTGCATATGTAAAGAAGATCATTTGAGACCTGAGAGAAAAAGAGAATTACCCTGAAATACTAGAAGTCAGTCAAGTTACATACTAATTGTTTTTCTATGCCTTTGTTCGTCTAAATTCTAATACTCATAAGTGACTATAACTGCTGCTGATGCCAAGGCCCAGTTCTTCCTTCCTATCACTCCAAGGCTCACTGTGCCAGGGAAATCTCTTATTGAATTAAATTAGTATTTTGAAGATAAATATAATTTAATGGACCCCTTTCCATACATAGTTCTTTCAAATATATCATGAGGCCCCAGTTCTGCACAGGACACTCTCAGAAAATAAGTACATAATTGTACCTTTAGGGGTACAATGGCTTGTCACTGGGACTGTACCCTCAAGGGTACAGCTTTTGTACCCTTGGCACACACTTGGAACATATATGTACCTTTTTGACCCTCAAAAAGGTACATATATGTACCTTGAGGTCCAATAATATGCACTATGGGGTAAGTTAGTCTAGATTGTCACCTTGGGGGACAGAAATGGACTCCTACTGTACCCTTATTTCTGACAGTGTATCATAATTGAATTGTTGTTTTATGTTTGATCATTGATAGAGACAATATGTGGTCTGCAAACAAGTGAATGCTGTCTGTAGAGGGCCATGTTAAAGGTTCAGTGTGTAAGATTTAGTGGCATCTAGTGGCGAGGGTTGTGAATTGCAACACTATATCCCTTCCACCACTGCCCCCTAACTTTTCAAAGAGGGTTAGGACAACTACGGTGTCTGACAAAGCACAAAAGATGTCTCTTCTGAGACAGCAGAGAGTAGCCAGTCAAGAAATGAGGTTTCTTTAGGTATATTTATTAAGAAATTATTTTACTTAATTATTCAGTAAAACCAGATATTATTGCGACTCCGCTACTGACAGATAACATGGAAAATGTAAGCCAATAGTGTGAAACACTGTCACTGTTTCTGCTCCAGTTCATTACAAAGCACATATTAAATACAGTTTATACAAACATTGACAAGTGAAACACATTAATTCTCTCTGTGATTATGGACCCAAAACTGCAATAATAATATCTGTCTGGCTGCCAGATTATGGTGCTTTAATAGTATCGAAAAATATAAATTAAAAAATACTTTGATGGTGGTGCTGAAATAGATCTCAGTAATGACAACAGCAGTTACTCACACTTAATCACTTCCTCTTTAGTGGTTTTTCCTACAAAATAAAAGTGTGAGAAAGCTTGTTTAATGCAATCTTGTATTTGAAGTTGAACCGAGCTTTTACTTTAATAAACTCTGAACGACATTAAAAGAGTCTGTAGCCTGCTTGACACACCTCTGAAAGAGCCGTCAGAGAACGTGATTCCCTAAATGTCCTCTGCCTGGAGACACTGGGGAAATGCAAAAGCGTCCGTAGGTTGAGGATGTGGATCAAACACCGAAACAAAAACAGTGCAGCACATGCTGTGATCTACGAAACATTCACTGCAGAGAAAAAAAACTGCAACATAGTCCTGTGGTGGGAATGAACCCTCAACCCCTGGGATAAGAGTCCTGCACCTTACCAACTAAACTACCTACTGATGTAAGGTAATATTACGGCTTATTTTCTCATCCACCATCTAATGGTTGAAAATATTGCTCCCATTCAAAACTTATTTACAGACCCCTGCAGTATATTATTACTACTTCTTCTTCTGACGTACGTATTCAACACAGTGATGAGTGTCTGCACTGCCTAAATTCTACCAGAAGTACAACAAGAAGATTGTAGTGACGAAACGTGCTCTGTAGCGCTGTTTGTCCGATTTCAGCTATTGTAGAAACATGACGATGCAACGTGGCGACGTCCAATGGATCTTATATTGCATTTCTGTTGATAGATCCTCAGAAATATTACACAGTGAACCTTTAAAATCCCACATTCACCTCCCATGCCAGATTTCACAACTTGTCTTGTTTGTCTGTTTCTATGTATTTAACATTATAAAATACAGTATCAGTTCACCAAATGGTGAGATTAAGATTTAAGAAGATGATGATATTAACAGTAATTACAACACCAACCTTAAGTATTTCTATAAGGAAGTATTTCTTCCTGGTCTTCCTCTCTCTGCGTCTTTCCTCTGGACTCTCTGAGCATTTGCTTCAAATATTCTGTACTGCCTGTATATTGCACCACCTCTCTCTCTCTGTCTGTCTTCATGTCACAAATTCAAATGTTTAATTTGAATAATAACCAAAATGGCAATGACAATTGACTGATATTTTAATAACCTACCGATAAGTAAACTATTAAAATAAAAAAA